>NC_088849.1:9700345-9726774 GCF_904066995.2 Poecilia reticulata | reverse complement strand
CTTCTCTTCACAATATCCCACAGATTCTCTATGGGTTCAGGTCAGGAGAGTTGGCAGGCCAATTGAGCACAGTAATACCATGGTCAGTGGTTTTGGCACTGTGAGCAGGTGCCAAGTTGTGCTGAAAAATGAAATCTTCATCTCCATAAAGCTTTTCAGCAGATGGAAGCATGAAGTGCTCCAAAGTCTCCTGATAGCTGCTGCATTGACCCTGCCCTTGATAAAACACAGTGGACCAACACCAGCAGCTGACATGGCTCCCCAGATCATCACTGACTGTGGGTTCTTGACACTGGACTTCTGGCATTTTGGCATTTCCTTCTCCCCAGTCTTCCTCCAGACTTTGGCACCTTGAGTTTTGAATGACATGCAAAATTTGCTTTCATCTGAAAAAAGTACTTTGGACCACTGATCAACAGTCCAGTGCTGCTTCTCTGTAGCCCAGGTCAGGCGCTTCTGCCACCGTTTCTGGTTCAAAAGTGGCTTGACCTGGGAATGCAGCACCTATAGCCCCTTTCCTGCACACGCCTGTGCACGGTGGCTCTAAATGTTTCTACTCCAGACTCAGTCCACTGCTTCCACAGGTCCCCCAAGGTCTGGAATCGGCCCTTCTCCACAATCTTCCTCAGGGTCCGGTCACCTCTTCTCGTTGTGCAGCGTTTTCTGCCACGCTTTTTCCTTCCCACAGACTTCCCACTTCATACAGCACTCTGCAAACATGCTATTCGTTCAGGAATGTATTTCTGTGTCTTACCCTCTTTTGAAGGTGTCAATGAGGCCTTCTGGACAGCAGTCAGGTCAGCAGTCTTACCCATGATTGCGGTTTTGAGTAATGAACCAGGCTGGGAGTTTTTAAAAAGCTCAGGATCTTTTGGCAGGTGTTTAGAGTTACTTTGTTGATTCAGATGATGAGGTTAACTGCTCGTTCAGAGAACCTTTTCATGATATGCTAATTTTTGAGACACGTATTTTGGGTTTCATGAGCTGTACGCCAAAATCATCAGTATTAAACATAAAAGACCTGAAATATTTCAGATGGTGTGGAATAAATCTAAAATATCAGACAGTTTATTTTATCATTAATTATGGAAAATAATTAACTTTATCACAATATGCTAACAGCTGTGTCTTAGGAAGGCCACATGCATTAAAAGACCAATTTGAATGTGCTGTTTTCTTAATTCTGCGGTCTGAGAAACCAGTCAGTATCCTTTAAAATGTGACCGGCTGTGCAATCTGATGGATGGATATTTTAAGAAATAAAGGCATAGCCTACTTTATTTTCTTATTTTTTTATTTACTGTCGGCTGCAGTAGCCTCTGTTTTGTCTCCATACTGAGCTGCCGGCTATTGGTAACTCAGCTGCTCCAGTTTCAAACTCTTCTTATTAAAGTAAGAGTTAGAGAGGTAAATATAATTGAAATATTGGCTAACTTAGACAGAAAAAGGAGCTAAGTCTATGAAAGAAATGTAGCAGTTTAGTTTTTGATTTCAAGGCATAAGGTGGCAGTTTATCATGATTCAAAATAAGTAATAAAATAACGAACTGTGGCCTCATTTTTATTGTTAATGGCGTTTCTTCCTATTGAGCAGTGAAAGTAAATAAATCTGTGACATGTCTTTTGCTTTATAAGTCCAGTATTTACTTACTGGAGGGTTTTTTGTGAGTGATGCTGAGCCACAGCTAACAGCTAGCTCCTCTCTCCAGCCGCTCTAACGCAGCTTGTGTCATTCAGCAGCGCAGCTGTTGCTCCTCCTTGACTTTGGACTGAACCATTGTTCTAATAATGGTGGGGGGGACCTAAAAATTAATTCTTATGCTTTTCTTAGATGAATGGCAGATTGTCTTCGTTCTTTGTTTCTATTGCCTTTTTTATATTGATATTGTTTCAATACAAGGATTTCTTTTATTATTTTATTTGCTGGACAGTTCTAAACTCTTCCGAGAGTGGGGGGTCCGCAATCCCCCCCCACTCTCGCGCGCCCCGGGATTTACACCTATGTGTAATCGGAATCTTGATACGCGACAGACCCGAGGGATTAAACACTCAACAATCATGTTTTCTTACATATTTATATATGTATAATATGTACATATTTATACATATAATATGTACATATTTTATGGACATATGTGTTCTATGTGACACACACATAGAAATCAGTTAAATGTGTGTCTAATGTGTCTAATGTGTGTCTATATTGTGTCTAATGTGAAATTTCAGATGCTTCTCTGACTCCCAGCATTAATGTTCCGCCTGACCTGAAGGAGCATGAGTTTGTCACTGTAACCTGCTCAGCTTCACCTCTGTGTCCAGAGGTGAAGCCTTCTGAACTCACCTGGAATCTCCAACAAGTTTCTGATCTAAACCAGAGAAAAACACAGATGGAACCTTTACAACTAAAATCCAGATGAGATTCACTCTGTCAGACACACATGATGGATACAACATCACATGTTCTGCCAGATATCCTGTGATTGGAGGAGACAAGACAGCAGAGACAAAAGTGACTCTCAGTGTTTCATGTAAGTGATCCTATCAGCAGGTCATGGTTCATGGTTCAGCTGTTTCTGATCAATAAAGTTCATGTGTCTCATTTTCCTCAGATGCTCCTAGAAACACCTCAGCATCCATCAGTCCATCAGGTTTGGTGTCAACAGGTAGCTGGGTGGAGCTGAGCTGCTCCAGCAGAGCCACACCTCCACCCAGATTCACCTGGTTCAAGAACAGCAAACGTGGATCCTTTAACGTCTCTTCAGGGCAGGTTTACAGCTTCAATGCTACTGAGCCGGGAGTGTTTTACTGTGAGGCCACAATGAGCTTGGTAGTGAGAGATCAAAAATCATCTGTCTTGACATCAATGGTAATGCCTGTTTTTTTAAAAACATAATTTCATGTCTACTCATAATAATATATATACAGGTCCTTCTAAAAATTAGCATATTGTGATAAAGTTCTTTATTTTCCATAATGTAATGATAAAAATTAAACTGTCATATATTTTAGATTCTTTGCACACCAACTGAAATATTTCAGGTCTTTTATTGTTTTAATACTGATGATTTTGGCGTACAGCTCATGAAAACCCAAAAGCCCTGTCTCAAAAATTAGCATATTTCATCCGACCAATGAAAGAAAAGTGTTTTAATACCAGAAAAGTCAACTTCAAATACTTATGTTCAGTTATGCACTCAATACCTGGTCAGGATCCTTTTGCAGCCTTCAATGCGGCGTGGCATGGAGGCAATAAGCCTGTGGCACTGCGGAGGTGTTATGGAGGCCCAGGATGCTTCGATAGCGGCCTTAAGCTCATCCAGAGTGTTGGGTGTTGCTTCTCATACTTTCTCTTCACAATATCCCACAGATTCTCTATGGGGTTCAGGTCAGGAGAGTTGGCAGGCCAATTGAGCACAGTAATACCATGGTCAGTGGTTTTGGCACTGTGAGCAGGTGCCAAGTTGTGCTGAAAAATGAAATCTTCATCTCCATAAAGCTTTTCAGCAGATGGAAGCATGAAGTGCTCCAAAGTCTCCTGATAGCTGCTGCATTGACCCTGCCCTTGATAAAACACAGTGGACCAACACCAGCAGCTGACATGGCTCCCCAGATCATCACTGACTGTGGGTTCTTGACACTGGACTTCTGGCATTTTGGCATTTCCTTCTCCCCAGTCTTCCTCCAGACTTTGGCACCTTGAGTTTTGAATGACATGCAAAATTTGCTTTCATCTGAAAAAAGTACTTTGGACCACTGATCAACAGTCCAGTGCTGCTTCTCTGTAGCCCAGGTCAGGCGCTTCTGCCACCGTTTCTGGTTCAAAGTGGCTTGACCTGGGGAATGCAGCACCTATAGCCCCTTTCTGCACACGCTGTGCACGGTGGCTCTAAATGTTTCTACTCCAGACTCAGTCCACTGCTTCCACAGGTCCCCCAAGGTCTGGAATCGGCCCTTCTCCACAATCTTCCTCAGGGTCCGGTCACCTCTTCTCGTTGTGCAGCGTTTTCTGCCACGCTTTTTCCTTCCCACAGACTTCCCACTTCATACAGCACTCTGCAAACATGCTATTCGTTCAGAAATGTATTTCTGTGTCTTACCCTCTTGTTGAAGGTGTCAATGATGGCCTTCTGGACAGCAGTCAGGTCAGCAGTCTTACCCATGATTGCGGTTTTGAGTAATGAACCAGGCTGGGAGTTTTTAAAAGCCTCAGGAATCTTTTGCAGGTGTTTAGAGTTACTTTGTTGATTCAGATGATGAGGTTAACTGCTCGTTCAGAGAACCTTTTCATGATATGCTAATTTTTTGAGACACGTATTTTGGGTTTTCATGAGCTGTACGCCAAAATCATCAGTATTAAAACAATAAAAGACCTGAAATATTTCAGATGGTGTGGAATAAATCTAAAATATCAGACAGTTTAATTTTTATCATTACATTATGGAAAATAATTAACTTTATCACAATATGCTAACAGCTGTGTCTTAGGAAGGCCACATGCATAAAAGACCAATTTGAAATGTGCTGTTTTCTTAATTCTGCGGTCTGAGAACCAGTCAGTATCCTTTAAAATGTGCACCGGCTGTGCAAATCTGATGGATGGATATTTTAAGAAATAAAGGCATAGCCTACTTTATTTTTTCTTTATTTTTATTTACTGTCGGCTGCAGTAGCCCCTCTGTTTTCGTCTGCCATACTGAGCTGCCGGCTATTGGTAACTCAGCTGCTCCAGTTTCAAACTCTTCTTATTAAAGTAAGAGTTAGAGAGGTAAATATAATTGAAATATTGGCTAACTTAGACAGAAAAAGGAGCTAAGTCTATGAAAGAAATGTAGCAGTTTAGTTTTGATTTTCAAGGCATAAGGTGGCAGTTTATCATGATTCAAAATAAGTAATAAAATAACGAACTGTGGCCTCATTTTTATTGTTAATGCGTTTCTTCCTATTGAGCAGTGAAAGTAAATAAAATCTGTGACATGTCTTTTGCTTTATAAGTCCAGTATTTACTTACTGGAGGGTTTTTTGTGAGTGATGCTGAGCCACAGCTAACAGCTAGCTCCTCTCTCCAGCCGCTCTAACGCAGCTTGTGTCATTCAGCAGCGCAGCTGTTGCTCCTCCTTGACTTTGGACTGAACCATTGTTCTAATAATGGTGGGGGGGACCTAAAAATTAATTCTTATGCTTTTCTTAGATGAATGGCAGATTGTCTTCGTTCTTTGTTTCTATTGCCTTTTTTATATTGATATTGTTTCAATACAAGGATTTCTTTTATTATTTCATTTGCTGGGACAGTTCTAAACTTTTCCGAGATTGGGGGGTCCGCAATCCCCCCCCCACTCTCGCACGCCCCGGGATTTACACCTATGTGTAATCGGAATCTTGATACGCGACAGACCCGAGGGATTAAACACTCAACAATCATGTTTTCTTACATATTTATATATGTATAAATATGTACATATTTATGGACATATTTATATGGACATATGTGTTCTATGTGACACACACATAGAACATCAGTTAAATGTGTGTCTAATGTGTCTAATGTGTGTCTAATATGTGTCTAATGTGAAATTTCAGATGCTTCTCTGACTCCCAGCATTAATGTTCCGCCTGACCTGAAGGAGCATGAGTTTGTCACTGTAACCTGCTCAGCTTCACCTCTGTGTCCAGAGGTGAAGCCTTCTGAACTCACCTGGAATCTCCAACAAGTTTCTGATCTAAAACCAGAGAAAAACACAGATGGAACCTTTACAACTAAAATCCAGATGAGATTCACTCTGTCAGACACACATGATGGATACAACATCACATGTTCTGCCAGATATCCTGTGATTGGAGGAGACAAGACAGCAGAGACAAAAGTGACTCTCAGTGTTTCATGTAAGTGATCCTATCAGCAGGTCATGGTTCATGGTTCAGCTGTTTCTGATCAATAAAGTTCATGTGTCTCATTTTCCTCAGATGCTCCTAGAAACACCTCAGCATCCATCAGTCCATCAGGTTTGGTGTCAACAGGTAGCTGGGTGGAGCTGAGCTGCTCCAGCAGAGCCACACCTCCACCCAGATTCACCTGGTTCAAGAACAGCAAACGTGGATCCTTTAACGTCTCTTCAGGGCAGGTTTACAGCTTCAATGCTACTGAGCCGGGAGTGTTTTACTGTGAGGCCACAAATGAGCTTGGTAGTGAGAGATCAAAAATCATCTGTCTTGACATCAATGGTAATGCCTGTTTTTTTAAAAACATAATTTCATGTCTACTCATAATAAATATATACAGGTCCTTCTAAAAAATTAGCATATTGTGATAAAGTTCTTTATTTCCATAATGTAATGATAAAAATTAAACTGTCATATATTTTAGATTCTTTGCACACCAACTGAAATATTTCAGGTCTTTTATTGTTTTAATACTGATGACTTTGGCGTACAGCTCATGAAAACCCAAAAGCCCTGTCTCAAAAAATTAGCATATTTCATCCGACCAATGAAAGAAAAGTGTTTTAATACCAGAAAAGTCAACCTTCAAATACTTATGTTCAGTTATGCACTCAATACCTGGTCAGGAATCCTTTTGCAGCCTTCAATGCGGCGTGGCATGGAGGCAATAAGCCTGTGGCACTGCGGAGGTGTTATGGAGGCCCAGGATGCTTCGATAGCGGCCTTAAGCTCATCCAGAGTGTTGGGTGTTGCTTCTCATACTTTCTCTTCACAATATCCCACAGATTCTCTATGGGGTTCAGGTCAGGAGAGTTGGCAGGCCAATTGAGCACAGTAATACCATGGTCAGTGGTTTTGGCACTGTGAGCAGGTGCCAAGTTGTGCTGAAAAATGAAATCTTCATCTCCATAAAGCTTTTCAGCAGATGGAAGCATGAAGTGCTCCAAAGTCTCCTGATAGCTGCTGCATTGACCCTGCCTTGATAAAACACAGTGGACCAACACCAGCAGCTGACATGGCTCCCCAGATCATCACTGACTGTGGGTTCTTGACACTGGACTTCTGGCATTTTGGCATTTCCTTCTCCCCAGTCTTCCTCCAGACTTTGGCACCTTGAGTTTTGAATGACATGCAAAATTTGCTTTCATCTGAAAAAAGTACTTTGGACCACTGATCAACAGTCCAGTGCTGCTTCTCTGTAGCCCAGGTCAGGCGCTTCTGCCACCGTTTCTGGTTCAAAAGTGGCTTGACCTGGGGAATGCAGCACCTATAGCCCCTTTCCTGCACACGCCTGTGCACGGTGGCTCTAAATGTTTCTACTCCAGACTCAGTCCACTGCTTCCACAGGTCCCCAAGGTCTGGAATCGGCCCTTCTCCACAATCTTCCTCAGGGTCCGGTCACCTCTTCTCGTTGTGCAGCGTTTTCTGCCACGCTTTTTCCTTCCCACAGACTTCCCACTTCATACAGCACTCTGCAAACATGCTATTCGTTCAGAAATGTATTTCTGTGTCTTACCCTCTTGTTGAAGGTGTCAATGATGGCCTTCTGGACAGCAGTCAGGTCAGCAGTCTTACCCATGATTGCGGTTTTGGGTAATGAACCAGGCTGGGAGTTTTTAAAAGCCTCAGGAATCTTTTGCAGGTGTTTAGAGTTACTTTGTTGATTCAGATGATGAGGTTAACTGCTCGTTCAGAGAACCTTTTCATGATATGCTAATTTTTTGACACAGGTATTTTGGGTTTTCATGAGCTGTACGCCAAAATCATCAGTATTAAAACAATAAAAGACCTGATATATTTCAGATGGTGTGGAATAAATCTAAAATATCAGACAGTTTAATTTTTATCATTACATTATGGAAAATAATGAACTTTATCACAATATGCTAATTTTTTGACCTGTGTGTGGATTATATATATATATACACAGATTGATTACAGCTGTGTCTTAGGAAGGCCACATGCATTAAAAGACCAATTTGAAATGTGCGGTTTTCTTAATTTCTGCGGTCTGAGAACCAGTCAGTATCCTTTAAAATGTGGACTGGCTGTGCAAATCTGATGGATGGATATTTTAAGAAATAAAGGCATAGCCTACTTTATTTTTACTTTAGTTTTATTTACTGTCGGCTGCTGTAGCCCCTCTGTTTTCGTCTCCCATACTGAGCTGCCGGCTATTGGTAACTCAGTTGCTCCAGTTTCAAACTCTTCTTATTAAAGTAAGAGTTAGAGAGGTAAATATAATTGAAATTATGGCTAACTTAGACAGAAAAAGGAGCTAAATCTATGAAATAAATGTAGCAGTTTAGTTAGTTTTGATTTCCAAGGCATAAGGTGGCAGTTTATCATGATTCAACATAAGTAATAAAATAACGAACTGTGGCCTCATTTTTATTGTTAATGCATTTCTTCCTATTGAGCAGTGAAAGTAAATAAAATCTGTGACATGTCTTTTGCTTTATAAGTCCAGTATTTACTTACTGGAGGGTTTTTTGTGAGTGATGCTGAGCCACAGCTAACAGCTAGCTCCTCTCTCCAGCCGCTCTAACGCAGCTTGTGTCATTCAGCAGCGCAGCTGTTGCTCCTCCTTGACTTTGGACTGAACCATTGTTCTAATAATGGTGGGGGGACCTAAAAATTAATTCTTATGCTTTCTTAGATGAATGGCAGATTGTCTTCGTTCTTTGTTTCTATTGCCTTTTTTATATTGATATTGTTTCAATACAAGGATTTCTTTCATTATCTCTTTTGCTGGGACAGTTCTAAACTTTTCCGAGATTGGGGGGTCCGCAATCCCCCCCCACTCTCGCGCGCCCGGGATTTACACCTATGTGTAATCGGAATCTTGATACGCGACAGACCCGAGGGATTAAACACTCAACAATCATGTTTTCTTACATATATAAATATGTGACACACACATAGAACATCAGTTAAATGTGTGTCTAATGTGAAATTTCAGATGCTTCTCTGACTCCCAGCATTAATGTTCCCTCTGACCTGAAGGAGCATGACTCTGTCACTGTAACCTGCTCAGCTTCACCTCTGTGTCCAGAGGTGAAGCCTTCTGAACTCACCTGGAATCTCCAACAAGTCTCTGTTGTAAAACCAGAGAAAAACACAGATGGAACCTTTACAACTAAAATCCAGAAGAACATCACTCTGTCAGACACACATGATGGATACAACATCACATGTTCTGCCAGATATCCTGTGATTGGAGGAGACAAGACAGCAGAGAAAGAAGTGACTCTCAGTGTTTCATGTAAGTGATCCTATCAGCAGGTCATGGTTCAGCTGTTTCTGATCAATAAAGTTCATGTGTCTCATTTTCCTCAGATGCTCCTAGAAACACCTCAGCATCCATCAGTCCATCAGGTTTTGTGTCAGCAGGTAGCTGGGTGGAGCTGAGCTGCTCCAGCAGAGCCACACCTCCACCCAGATTCACCTGGTTCAAGAAGAACAGAGGTGGACCCTTTAACGTCTCTTCAGAGCAGGTTTATAGCTTCAATGCTACTGAGCCAGGAGACTATGACTGTGAGGCCACAAATGAGATTGGTAGTAAAAGATCAAAAATCATCTGTCTTGAAATCAATGGTAATACATGTTTTTTTAAAAGCTAAATTTCATGTCTACTTTATATATATATATATATATATATATATATATATATATATATATATATATATATATATATATATATATATATATATATATGCACATTGCCAGTGCTCAAAAAAATGCTATTTTTTGAGCAGTATATATATAAGTATATATGTGTGTCAGTGTTGTGTTCAAGACCACCTAACCCGAGACCAAGACAAGACCAAGACCAGAGTGTATCGAGACCGAGACAAGACCAAGACTTTTTAGGGTCCGAGACCAAGTCATGACCAAGACCAGGGCCCCGCGCTACATGACACAATAAATGTAAAATATGATCAAAATTGCTTCTCAAAATGATCTGAAAGATCCATATTTCCTTAAAAACACCTAGATATTAAATACTTAATACATTTTACCAATATTAAATATTCCATCTCTGTGCTACAATGTGTGATAGTCTCATGCCATCCCTAAAAAGATAACGCCCTGGGCATTTGCCCATATTGCTGATGTAAGAAACCACCACTGTCTGTACCATTAAACATAGCAATTGAGGCAATGCCTCGACGGTAAATAACGCTCAACTATGAACACTGATCAAGGAGCAACAAGCAAGAAGTAACCAAACAGAAGGAGCTTATCGTGACTGTTTTCACTCTCTCTCCCAGCAGTGGAGGAGCCAGTGGGGGGTCATCTGATTGGCCCCCCCAGTGCCCCCCCCCTGATGATTGACATGTAACAGCACCAGGTTATTCCTGTACATTATTTGGAATCATTCTAAGTCAACCTAATATCTAAAGAAGAAAAACAATAATAAATATATGAAAAGAAATGTATAAAACTTTATATAAGTCCATGTGATGACATAAATAAATAGATTTATATCAGGCGCGATACCAGCCTCCTTTATACTTGTACTCATAAAGACTCCTGGATGTTTCAGTTGTGCTGCACTGTGGTGCAACTCAAAGGCCAAAGCACTTCATACCTGGTGGTGATGGTAAAACACCAATAAGTTATTTATTGATCCTCCGCAAAAAAGAGAAAAAACCGAAGAGGTGCCGACAATGTTCGTAGTTTGGAGCAGAGGTTACGCTAGAGTTTTTTTATTGTCCGTCAAAGAAAAAAATCATTTTATTTCCAATTTGTAGTCATCAAATGAAACATTTATTATTTCTCTGCGAGAACGTTTTCGAAATCAGGTAACAATTCATGAAATTACGTGATTAGAAGACGACAGAACTCTGATCGTTTCCTGATCCCGCAGCGGGAGAAAAACCCAGCAGAAGCGGATCAGCTGCGCTAGGCGCTCCAAACACTCTGGTCCGTTAAAGCGTCCAGATCAGAGATGATTCTCTGACAGATATTGTTCTTAGTATGATTAATAATGAGCTCCACGATGTTCTCTGTGCGTAAAGTTGAAACTGTCTGCGCACCAAGTGGTCAGCTGCGCTTGATCACAGTCTGGACAGAAACCAGCGAACTGCTCTCTATTCTTATCAATACGAGGGTGAGGAGGGAATCTGACATATTAACTCAGTTAAGTTTTTACTGGTTTTGTTTTTAAAACACCATTAACGTAAGCAGTGTAACTATATATTGTATATTTGTCGTTTGTCGTCTCATGTGTGATTAATTGGAGCGTAACGGTGGAGCATTTATGCGCATTTATTGCCCAGCGCTCTGCGCTTGTTTCTGCCTAACGGATCTGCACTTTAATTTCTTTCCTCTCTCAACAGTCAGCTGTTATTCCTCTACTTATACTACAACAATATTCTCTTTAGGTTTTCTGTGTGTGCTGCAAACTCATTAAATGTAAACTCATTAGAAGCCCGAGCCTCCATCAGGCAAATAATTCTGGTCCGACCCGAAATATTTTTACCTGTCAAAGCAGAGCTTCCTAGCCAAGGTGTAACTCATCAACAGGCTGTCAGCTCCCAGTCAGAAAGACGCATTTAGTTCAGTGTCCATGAGATGATATTCAGAAAGGATTTTTTATTTGATTGATTTTAGTTTCCTCTGCGATAAACTCTTTGCGTAAAGTCTATCATGTCTCCATGTGCGCCAATCAAAGGTGTTAATTATAACATGTCAAATGACAGAGGAGCTTAAAAAATAACCAAACTGAATATTTGGCTATTTAAATTATATATATATATATATATATATATATATATATATATATATATATATATATATATATATATATATATATATATATATATATATAATGTTACAACGGTGACATTGAGCTGTCAGTGTGGGTCCTTAGGCAAGACCCTTGGAGCTATATAGCCTACCTCATACCATGAGAGACACAAATAAGCACAACATGCCGGCTCAGACGTCGCCCGGCCAAACAAGGTCTGCGTCAGGTGCTGGGGAACCAGAGCACCCTGATGAAAAATGGGCTACTGGAACAAGACGGAAATGGGCGAGAGGTGAAAACATGGATCTGTTGGAATGCTACTACTCAAGCAATCCTAGTCAGAAGGGCTACATGCAAAGACTGTGGGAGGAATGGTTAGCTCGACATCCCCAGTCAACACTAACTGCCAAACAACTAGTAGCTCAGTGTTCCAACATCCGCAAACGGCAACTGCTGTCACAACTTGAGATTGACGAGGTACGACACAAGTGCTACGGCAAGGGGAAGGAGCCAGGATGCCAGGTCAGAAGGGAGTCAACTACAACTCCCCGCCCACTCCCCAGTAATGAACGAACCATCTGAGCTGAACGAGGCAGCAACTGACCTGAGAGAGAGAATCATGGCCCGAATGAACACCAGACGACCCCGACGCCAATTACAACGGCTGAGTGAAGTACCATCAGAAAGTCTCATTCAAGATGTGAATGCAGCATTGAGAACGATCCCTACCAACACCATAACAGAAACCAATGAGCTGATATACAACTCAGCATCAGTGATCCTTGAGATGCTTGGTTATAAGAGCAACCATGAGACCCAATACCCACCATGGAAAAGACGGTTAGAGGCTAAGATCAAGATAACAAGGAGGGAAGTGAGCCAACTGTCAGAGCTCCAAAGGGGTGCAATGAAAAGATCAGTACCCAAGAAGTACAGCCAGATGCCCATACCTGAAGCACTCGAAACTGCCAAACAAAGGCTCCAAGCCTTGGCCAGCCGTCTAAAGAGATACACGAGAGAAAATGAAGCCAGGGGGATTAACCGGCTCTTCTCCACCCAACCAGCTAAAGTGTACTCTCAATGGCAGGGTAATAACAGAGCAGACCCACCCAGGCTGGAGACTGAACAATACTGTAAAGGCATATGGGAAAGGGAGGCGTCCCACAACAGCAATGCACAGTGGCTAACCTCTCTACGAGAGGACCACAGCAACCTCCCTGAACAAGCCCCGGTAACCATCACTGTGGCAGATGTCCAAGACAGAGTCTCGGGTATGAAAAACTGGACAGCACCAGGACCTGACATGATCCATGACTACTGGCTTAAGAAACTCACTGCCCTCCATGAGCGACTGGCAGCTCAACTGAACCAGCTGCTACAAAATGGGACTCACCCTGAATGGTTAACTGAAGGGCGCACAATCCTGATACAGAAGGAACCCTCGAAGGGTTCAGTCCCGTCCAACTATCGGCCAATAACCTGTCTCTCTACAACATGGAAGCTCGTGTCAGGCATCATAGCGGCTAAGATAAGCGGGCACATGGATAAATACATGAGCAAGGCACAGAAGGGCATAGGCATAAATAGCAGAGGAGCCAAACACCAACTCTTTGTAGACCACACAGTCGCCCGAGACTGCAAAACCCGACACACCAACCTGTGTACCGCTTGGATTGATTACAAGAAAGCCTATGACTCAATGCCACACACTTGGATCATTGAATGCTTAGAGATGTACAACATCAATAGGACTCTAAGAGCCTTCATTGCAAATGCCATGGGGCTGTGGAAAACCACCCTTGAAGCCAACTGCAAACCACTTGCACAAGTGTGCATCAAATGTGGCATATACCAAGGAGATGCTCTGTCCCCACTGCTGTTCTGCATAGGCCTGGACCCTCTCAGTCAAATCATCAACAAGACTGGCTACGGATACCGACTCAAGAATGGGACCACGATCAGTCACCTCCTCTACATGGATGACATCAAGCTGTACGCCAAGAGCGAGCGAGACATCGACTCACTGATCCACACCACCAGGATCTATAGCACTGACATTGGGATGTCATTCGGACTAGAGAAGTGTGGTCGGATGGTTACAAAGAGAGGGAAGGTCGCCCACACAGAAGGGTTCTCACTCCCAGAAGGAACAATAGCAGACATAGAGCACAGCTACAAGTACCTGGGAATACCACAAGCAAATGGCAACCTCGATGAGGTCACAAGGAAAGGAGCCACAGCCAAATACCTCCAACGAATAAGGCAAGTCCTGAGAAGCCAGCTCAATGGCAAGAACAAGATCCGTGCAATAAACAGCTATGCCTTACCAGTAATCAGATACCTTGCCGAAATAATTAGCTGGCCAATGGAAGAGATGAAGGCCACGGATGTTAAGACTAGGAAGCTACTAACCATGCATGGAGGGTTCCACCCCAAATCCTGCACCCTGAGACTGTACACGAGCCGTAAGGAAGGAGGCAGAGGACTAGTGAGTGTGAGAGCCACTGACCATGATGAAACATCCAAGATCCATAAATACATCAAGGACAAAGCCTCAACGGACGATGTGCTCAGCGAATGTCTCAGGCAATGGGGAACAGAAGACAAGGTGCTGGAAGTACCATCATGGGAGGACAAGCCCATACATGGGATGTACCACAGACAAATAACTGAAGTGGCTGATGTCAGGAAAACCTACCAATGGCTGGAGAAAGCTGGACTCAAGGACAGCACAGAGGCACTCATCCTGGCCGCCCAGGAACAGGCCCTAAACACCAGAGCAATAGAGGCTCAGATCTACCACACCAGACAAGACCCAAGGTGTAGGTTGTGCAAGGAGGCCCCTGAGACAGTCCAGCACATAATAGCAGGGTGCAAGATGCTGGCAGGGAAAGCGTACATGGAACGACATAACCAAGTGGCGGGCATAGTGTACAGGAACATCTGTGCAGAATATGGACTGGAAGCCCCGAGATCAAAGTGGGGAACACCCCCAAAAGTGGTGGAGAATGACCGAGCTAAGATCCTGTGGGACTTCCAGATCCAGACAGACAGAATGGTAATGTCGAACCAACCGGACATTGTGGTGGTGGATAAAGAACAGAGGAAAGCCGTTGTGGTGGATGTAGCAATACCAAGTGACTACAACATCAGGAAAAAGGAGCATGAGAAATTGGAGAAATACCAGGGCCTCAGGGAGGAACTGGAAAAGACCTGGAAGGTGAAGACCACAGTGGTGCCTGTGGTCCTCGGGGCAGTCACCCCCAAACTGGAGCAGTGGCTCAAACAGATCCCAGGAACAACATCAGACATCTCAGTCCAGAAATGTGCAGTTCTAGGCACAGCCAAGATACTGCGCAGAACCCTCAAGCTCCCAGGCCTCTGGTAGAGGACCCGAGCTCAGAGGATGAAACAGACCACCCGCGGAGGGTGAGAAGGGAATTTTTTTTTTTATGCCATTGAACCCATTGAACCATATGACATGGTTCAATGGGTGAACCATGTCACCCATTGAACCATGTTCAATGGGTGACATGTTTGGTGAGTATGCTGGCCATGCACAAACTGGGGTGTTAAAAGAGTGAGTGATAAACCAGGACATTTCAGAGTGGTGTTTTATTGTAGTCTGCCCGTGGCACTCCTGTGTAGTAATCGTTCTGTGTAATTGCAAGGGCGTAAATCCCATCTCATTATTGGGGGGGACCTCAAACAGGGACATTTTTTAAGACCAACTTTGGGGGGGTCGGCAAATTTAATTAAAATGTGGTTTAAAATTTTCTTTGCTTGTTTTCAAGCTGCACCATCAAAAATGACTAGTAAGTAGCAATGAATAACAAAAGTGATTTTCTCAATAAGCAACCTGTTGAGACCGATAGAAGTCAAACTAAGATTCAAATGTTGCTTATGAGTTTGGGTCAGTGTCACAGATCTAATCTCTGCTACACCTTTACAAAAACTTACGGCTATAAATAAAAACTAGTTTTAATAAATAACTTGACTTAATAAAATTCCTCATAAATATTGATTTATTGCAGTGGTTCTCTATACAAGTCATGTGTTATTTAAATTATTACTTAAGTTGCTTTAAACTTTTATTTATTTATTGTGGGGGGGGTTTCCTTGTTAAGACCTATAAATATGTAGAAATTGAATATTCGGGAAGTATTATAACTTAAATATAAGGCTCAGCACCCGTTTTCTAAAATATTCTGATTTTATTTATGGTTTTAAAGACTCTACGTTGTGTCATGAAATCTGGTATAAGCATGTGAGATCTGTCCAGGTACACGCAGAAAACGGAATAAAGGCCAGAGAAATAACAGTAAACCCTGTATAATGATTTAATAATGATTATGGTTTGTAACAGGTTTAAAACAATAATAATATACATGTCAATAAAAAATGTCTGTAATGTAAAACTGATTATATCAACTGATTATATATGTATAATCAGTTGAACGTTATAATAATATATGTTCTGTATCATTTGATTTTATTACATTATGAAAATTGAGGTTCGAACAACTTGATTGTTGTATAATAATCATTGATTATTAAAGATTAAGGATAATGAGTGAGGAAGAAACATACTGAAGTAAAATGTCGACAAAGTAAAACATTCCTGAGCGGGGGCGGTGGGTGCAGCAGAATTAGAAGCAGATGTTCAACGGTAAGCAAGTAATAAGGATACCAAACCTATGTTGTTTTGCCAATAATATAGTGTTTAAAAGCAGTGAAGAAACTTTTAGTGGTATGTTATGTAGACCTATCAGACCTAAAATGTACATAAATCCTTAGCTTTCATTCAATATGAAATCAACCCAAATCTGCATGTACATCCAAATTCAGATGATGGTTGAATCAACATTGACTCGTAACTGATTCAATTTAAAATCAACAGAAATATGTGTCCAGATCCACAGTCAAATGAATGTTGAATCAACATTGATTCAATGTAAACTCAACAGAAATATGCGTGGAGAACCACATTCAGATGAAGGTTGAATCAATGTTGATTCCTAACTGATTCAATGCAATATCAACACAAATATGCATGTAAATTGACATACAAATGATTGTTGAATCATCAATATTGATAGGGTTTCAACCATAACTGACATAACGTTAATTCAACATACAAGTCACGGACCACTTTCAATGTTGTTTCAACGTCAGCGTTCAACGTTGATTCAATGTTGTTTCAATCATTCTGTGCTATCTGGGTAGTTCCTCTCTCCAGCGGCTCTAACGCAGCTTGTGTCGTTCTGCAGCGCAGCTGTTGTTCGTCCTTGACTTTTGACTGAACCATTGTTCTAATAATGGTGGGGGGGGCGTAAAAATTAATTCTTATTTTTTTCTTAGATAAATGGCAGATTGTCTTCGTTCTTTGTTTCTATTGCCTTTTTTATATTTATATTGTTTAAATGCAAGGATTTGCTTCAATATTTCTTTTGCGGGGAGAATTCTAGACTTTCCCGAGATTGGGGGGTCCGGAATCCCTCCACTCTCGCGCGCCCCGGCATTTACACCTATGTGTAATCGGAATCTTGATACGCGACAGACCCGAGGGATTAAACACTCAACAATCATGTTTTCTTACATATATAAATATGTGACACACACATAGAACATCAGTTAAATGTGTGTCTAATGTGAAATTTCAGATGCTTCTCTGACTCCCAGCATTAATGTTCCCTCTGACCTGAAGGAGCATAAGTTTGTCACTGTAACCTGCTCAGCTCTCACTCACTGTGAACACTCATCTCCTGAACTCACCTGGAATCTCCAACAAGACTCTGTCAGACAAACAGAGAAAAACACAGATGGAACCTTTACAACTAAAATCCAGAAGAACATCACTCTGTCAGACACACATGATGGATACAACATCACATGTTCTGCCAGATATCCTGTGAATGGAGGAGACAAGACATTAGAGAGAAAAGTGACTCTCAGTGTTTCATGTAAGTGATCCTATCAGCAGTTCATTGTTCAGCTGTTTCTGATCAATAAAGTTCATGTGTCTCATTTTCCTCAGATGCTCCTAGAAACACCTCAGCATCCATCAGTCCATCAGGTTTTGTGTCAACAGGTAGCTGGGTGGAGCTGAGCTGCTCCAGCAGAGCCACACCTCCACCCAGATTCACCTGGTTCAAGAACAGCAAACGTGGATCCTTTAACGTCTCTTCAGGGCAGGTTTACAGCTTCAATGCTACTGAGCCGGGAGACTATTACTGTGAGGCTACAAATGAGCTTGGTACTGATAAATCAAAAAGCATCTGTCTTGACATCAATGGTAATGCATGTTTTTTTAAAAACATAATCTCATGTCTACTCATAATATATATATATATATATATATATATATATATATATATATATATATATATATATATATATATATATATATATATATATATATATATATATATATATATATATGTGTGTGTGTGTGTGTGTGTGTGGGTGTGTATAAACAGATTGATTACAGCTGTGTCTTAGGAAGGCCACATTGAAAGACCAGTTTGAAATGTGCTGTTTGCTTAATTCTGGTGTCTCAGAACCAGTCAGTATCTGGTGTGACCACCATTTCACTCTCAGTGCAACACATCTCCTTCACATAGAGTTGATCAGCTTGTTGGTTGTGGAGTGATGGTCCAGTCCTTTAAAATGTGGACCAACATTTAATGGCTGTGCAAAGCTGATGGATATTTTCAGGAACTGGAACATGCTGTTGTCTGATCCAGAGCATCCCAACCATGTTCAATGGGTGACATGTTTGGTGAGTATGCTGGCCATGCACAACTGGGGTGTTGAAAGAGTGAGTGATAAACCAGGACATTTCAGAGTGGTGTTTTATTGTGGCCTGCCTGTGGCACTCCTGTGTAGTCATCATTCTGTGTAATTGGGATCTTGATACGCCACAGGCAGAAAGGATTATGTATTCAAAAGAAAAGTGTTCACTACCACAGCTTAAGACAGGTTAATGAACAATGTTTGAGAGAAATGTTTATATTGAAAATGTTTTAGGTATTTTGGTTCAGCTCATGAAAAATGGGAGCAAAATCACAAATGTTTTGTTTATATTTTTCTTTAGTAAATATACATATTCCCAATGCATTTATCAAACACACAACAATCATGTTTATGATATGCATAAATATGTGACACACAGATAGATTATCACTTAAACGTGTGTCTAATGTGGAATTTCAGATGCTCCTCTGACTCCCAGCATTAATCTTCCCTCTGACCTGAAGGAGCATCAGTCTGTCACTGTAACCTGCTCAGTTTTCACTCCCTGTCTAAACTCACCTCCTGAACTCACCTGGAATCTCCAACAAGACTCTGTTGGGAAAACAGAGGAAAACACAGATGGAACTTTTACAACTAAAATCCAGGAGAACATCACTCTGTCAGACACACATGATGGATACAACATCACATGTTCTTCCGGACATCCTGCGGCTGACAAAAGCAACATAGCAGAGACAAAAGTGACTCTCAGTGTTTCATGTAAGTGATTCGGTCAGCAGGTCATGATTCAGCCGTTTCTGATTAATAAAGTTCATGTGTGTCTCATTTTCATCAGATGCTCCTAGAAACACCTCAGCATCCATCAGTCCATCAGGTTTGGTGTCACCAGGTAGCTGGGTGGAGCTGAGCTGCTCCGGCAGAGCCAAACCTCCACTCAGATTCACCTGGTTCAGGAAGAGTGAACAAGGAGCCACTAATGTATTTGATGGGCAGGTTTACAGCTTCAATGCTACTGAGCCAGGAGACTATTACTGTGAGGCTACAAATGAGCTTGGTACTGATAAATCAAAAAGCATCTGTCTTGACATCAATGGTAATGCATGTTTTTTTAAAAACATAATCTCATGTCTACTCATAATATATATATATATATATATATATATATATATATATATATATATATATATATATATATATATATATATATATATATATATATTATATATGTGTGTGTGGGTGTGTATAAACAGATTGATTACAGCTGTGTCTTAGGAAGGCCACATTGAAAGACCAGTTTGAAATGTGCTGTTTGCTTAATTCTGGTGTCTCAGAACCAGTCAGTATCTGGTGTGACCACCATTTCACTCTCAGTGCAACACATCTCCTTCACATAGAGTTGATCAGCTTGTTGGTTGTGGAGTGATGGTCCATGTATTTGATATATATATATATATATATATATATTATATATATATATATATATATATATATATATATATATATATATATATATATATATATATATATATATATATATATATATATATATATATATATATATATATATGTGTGTGTGTGTGTGTGTGTGTATGTGTGTGTGTGTGTGTGTGGGTGTGTATAAACAGATTGATTACAGCTGTGTCTTAGGAAGGCCACATTGAAAGACCAGTTTGAAATGTGCTGTTTGCTTAATTCTGGTGTCTAGAAATGAGCATGGTCATGAGAAATCGGAAGACACCTGTCTTGACCTTATTGGTAATGCACGTTGTTGTTTTTTGTTTTTTTTATTTTTTCCAATTTATTTATATTTATAAACATATATACAGAGCTGGAAAAAATTAAGAGACCACTTAAAATGATACGTTTCTCTGATTTTACTTTTTATAGGTATATGTGTAAGTAAATGATCATTGTTCTTTTATTTTATCCAGTACTGAAAATGTCATGCTGAAAATTTCAGTGCTTTCAGACCTCATATACTGCAAAGAAAACAAGTTCATATTCCTTTAAAAACAATAATGCTGATGTTTTAACTCAAGAAGAGTTCAGAAATTAAGATTTGGTGGAATAACCATGAGTTATTTCAATGGGACTCAGTGCAGTGGTTTCTTAATCTTTTTCATAACTGTATATGTAACTGAAACACATATACACACATTTCATCTTAAACATGAAATGTGTGTGTATATATATATATGTATGTATATATATATATATATATATATATATATATATATATATATATATATATATATATATATATATATATATATATAGTAGCGCAAAGAGTCTTGCCTAAGGACCCACACTGGATAGCTCAATTGACTTGTTGGATCTTTGCCTCGGCCCGGATTCGAACCCAGGTCTACAGTGGGAAAGTTGGGTGACTTACCCATTGAGCTAAAGGCCCCTGAGGCAGTCCAGCACATAACAGCAGGGTGCAAGATGCTGGCAGGGAAAGCATACATGGAACGACATAACCAAGTGGCGGGCATAGTGTACAGGAACATCTGTGCAGAATATAGACTAGAAGCCAAGAGATCAAAGTGGGCAACACCCCCAAAGGTGGCGGAGAATGACCGAGCTAAGATTCTGTGGGACTTCCAGATCTAGACAGACAAAATGGTCATGGCAAACCAACCGGACTTTGTGGTGGTGGATAAGCAACAGAGGAAAGCCATTCAAAGGTTTTTCTTCCCTCATTTATGAGCATATTCAAAGATGACAATGCCAGGATTCATCAAACTCAGATTGTCAAAGACTCGTTCAGGGAGCACGAGGCATCATTTTCACACATGGATTGTCCACCACAGAGTCCAGACCTTAACCCCATTGAGAATCTTTGGGATGAGTTGGAGAAGACTGTGCAGTGGTCACACTCTACCATCGTCAAATACAAAATCCTGGTGAAAAATTAGTGCACTATCAGATTTAGACAGAGTAGTGAACAATATTTGAGCGAAATCATTATACTGAAAATGTTTTTGGTCTTTGAGTCATTAAAAATGGGAGCAAAAAAGTGTTACGTTCACAATTGTATTCAGTGTATGTATATTTCCAATGAATGTTGGACCACACAACAATCTTATTTTTTTACATGCATAAATCTATGATACCCACTTAGGACATTATTTGTGTCTGATGTGAAATTTCAGATGCTTCTCTGACTCCCAGCATTAATGTTCCCTCTGACCTGAAGGAGCATCAGTCTGTCACTGTAACCTGCTCAGCTCTCACTCACTGTCCAAACTCATCTCCTGAACTCACCTGGAATCTCCAACAAGACTCTGAAAGAGAAACACAGGAAAACCCAGATGGAACCTTTACAACTAAAATCCAGAAGAGCATCACTCTGTCAGACACACATGATGGATACAACATCACATGTTCTGCCAGATATCATGTGATTGGAGGAAACAAGACAGTAGAGACAGAAGTGACTCTCAATGTTTCATGTAAGTGATCCTGTCAGCAGGTCATTGTTCAGCTGTTTCTGATCAATAAAGTTCATGTATCTCATTTTCCTCAGATGCTCCAAAAGACACCTCAGCATCCATCAGTCCATCAGCTTTGGTGTCAGCAGGTAGCTGGGTGGAGCTGAGCTGCTCCAGCAGAGCCAAACCTCCACACAGATTCACCTGGTTCAAGAACAGCAACCATGGACCCATTAAAGTATCTGAGAAGCAAGTTTACGGCTTCAGTGCTACTCCTACTGAAGAAGGATACTATTACTGTCAGGCCACAAATGAGCTTGGTAGTGAGAACTCAACCATCTGTATTGAGATCACTGGTAATGCTCATCTTTTTGAATAAGATCATTTCTATATATACACAGTGAGAGAGAATTTAGAGACCAGTTGTTAGTTGCTCTCATTTTCTTTATATAGATATGTAAAATGAACATTGTTCTTTTATTTTATGAACTACTGACATGTCTCTGAAAAACCATGCAAACGTGTACCTTTATTTGCAAAACAATGAGAAATGGTCAAAATAACCTCATTATTTGAGGTCTAAAAACTTTTTTGTTGTAATTTCAAAGAAAAGTTCATTTACATTGAGAAACAATAATATCAATGTTTTTGTCATGATGTGTTGTTGAGGTGGACCCAATTGTAGCAGACAAAATTATAGTTATGAATAAGTAATGAACAAAAACTAGAGTCCAACTTACAAAAGCACACAAAAAAATCCAAAAACTTTCAAAAAGTTTATCCATCCCATCTCTTCAGCATATCAATATACTAGTTAGACAGAATGATTACTGCACCGGTGTGCCTTACTTATTTGCTTAATTGGTGGGTCTGAAAAACAGTCCAACCAGATGAAGGAGAGCTGATCAACTCTCCTTCACATAGAGTTGATCAGCTTGTTGGTTGTGGAGTGATAGTCCATTCCTTTAAAAAGTGGACCAACATTCAGTGGCTGTTCAAAGTCGATGGATATTTTCAGGAAATGGAACATGCTGTTGTATGCGCTGATCCAGAGCATCTCAACCATGTTCAATGGGTGACATGTTTGGTGAGTATGCTGGCCATGCACAAACTGGGGTGTTAAAAGAGTGAGTGATAAACCAGGACATTTCAGAGTGGTGTTTTTTGTGGCCTGCCAGTGGCACTCCTGTGTAGTCATCGTTCTGTGTAATCGGGATCTTGATACGCCACACCTGCAAGGCTGGAGAGATTATGTATTCCAATGAAATCCATCACAGATCTAGACAGATTAGTGAGCAATATTTGAGGGAAATGTTTATATTGAAAATGTTTTATGTCTTTGAGTGTAGCTCATAAAAAATGGGAGCAAAAACAAAAGTCTTGCATTTATATTTTAGTTCAGTCCAATGAACTCGTTAAACACACAAGTCATGTTTTTTCAAATGCATAAATCTGTGACACACATGGGACATTAATTAAATGTGTGTCTAATATGAAATTTCAGATCCTGTTTTAACTCCCAGAATTAATATCCCTGCTGGTGATCTGAAGGAGCATCAGTCTGTAGCTGTAAGCTGTTCAGCTTTGACTTTCTGTCCACACTCACCTCTTGAACTCACCTGGAATCTCCAACAAGACTCTCTCAGACAAATAGAGAGCAACGCCAATGGATCCTTTACAACTAAAATCCAGGAGATCATCACTCTGTCAGACGCACATGATGGATACAAAATCAGATGTATCGCCAGTAATTTTGTAGATGAATTGAGGGAACTATATGTGACAGAAGTGACTCTCAGTGTTTCATGTAAGTGATCCTGTCAGCAGGTCATGGTTCATCTGTTTCTGATCAATAAAGTTCATGTGTTTCATTTTCCTCAGATGCTCCTAGAAAAACATCAACATCCATCAGTCCATCAGGTGAGGTGTTAGAAGGTAGCTGGGTGGAGATGAACTGCTCCAGTAAAGCCAATCCTCCACCCAGATTCACCTGGTTCAAGAAAGGCGCAGAAAAACTCACTAAAGCAGCTACAGGAATCTATCACAAGGTTAAATTCAAAAAGGGTGAACAGTATTTCTGTGTAGCTGAAAATAATCTGGGTAAACAGAAATCATTACCGATCAATCTCAGAACAAAAGGTAAGTTGTGCTTCTTCTTTTGTTTTCTTTTTAAAATCCTTAAAGATTTTGAGATAACATTTTTAAGCAGAATAAAAGGTTGATTTTGGAAAGAAATTAAATTATTGTTTTAAAGCTTTGCCATCTCGTCAGTATCTTAAGAACTCTGTTATTCTGGGTACATTTCATCATGTAATTTCATTGTATTAATGAAGAACTATTGCATAAGTTCAAATTGTGCTTTATAAAATACAAACATTACATGGACATCAGTTAAGCTTTACTCTTCTTCAAAAACTACTAATGAATGTAAGATTGCAGTATTTAAAGCCAATATATTTTCCATTCAGGGAAAACTGAGCATGTTCTCTTGTTAAAGGTACAACTCGAGTTGGAGCCTGGGTTTTTGCAGTAGTAGGGGGCGTGGGAATGGTAGTTGTTGGCATTGTAATCTACATCATTGACAAGTAAGACACGTTTGTCTTCCGAGTTGGTACAATTCAGCTGCAAAGCTTCTTGTGTCTGTTAGATTTTGGTGTTTGATGTTTACTTTCAATCTCTCCTGTTTTTGTTTTTTCTTTCAGCGGTTTCAGACTCTTCTAATCTAGTCAAGCTCTTGAGTTGTGCTTGTGTGCAACACTAAAAATAAAATTCTGCAACCCGATCCAACCCTGTCAGCCACTGATTAGTGTATGAAATAGTTTCTGTCTCTTTGTAAAAACCTAAAATATATTTAATTAGGGGCATGCCATAGCAATGCATAAGGAGAGCAGTACTGACTTGCGAAGCAAGTCAGTACTGCTTCCATGCATTGCATGGCAGGCACCTATTGTTCTACACCCAAGAGAATGTCTGTTTATTATTATTATAACATTAACATAGCATATCATAACATAACATAGCACAAACATTAGCATTTCACTTCCTTTGACTAGTGCACTAGCACTTTTACCTAAAGTTAACTATTAGCTATTTTTTTCATTTATTAGACATGTTTAGTAAACTGAATGGAGTAGTAAAATGAAAACAACATGGTCCTGTTGCTCCACATGCTACTGCCAGCTTTTAGGCTAACATTAGCATATTGGCTAATTTTAGCTTATGCATTAATTTTAACATAAAGAATGGTACAACTACAGCTTAGTCAACATGCTACTGACTCTCCACAGGTTATTGACTACGTTGCAGCTTTCTTTAGCATTTATGCTAATTTTTAACATCATAACGCTGCGTCAAAGCCGACGGGCACACTTTGGCATGGCCCTTTAAAATTTCTGCAGGAATTTTCTAGTCAGTGAGAATGCATTCCATGCATTCTCACTTATAGTGTTTCTGCTTTTCTTTATCTTTATCAGTGAGAATGCATTCCATGCATTCTCACTTATAGTGTTTCTGTTTTTCTTTATCAGTGAGAATGCATTCCATGCATTCTCACTTATAGTGTTTCTGTTTTTCTTTATCTTTATCAGTGAGAATGCATTCCATGCATTCTCACTATTGTGTTTCTGTTTTTCTTTATCAGTGAGAATGCATTCCATGCATTCTCACTATTGTGTTTCTGTTTTTCTTTATCAGTGAGAATGCATTCCATGCATTCTCACTATTGTGTTTCTGTTTTTCTTTATCAGTGAGAATGCATTCCATGCATTCTCACTTATAGTGTTTCTGTTTTTCTTTATCTTTATTATTATTCTGTCTTCCGTACGTTTTTTGTCGCTTAACTACTTTCACTACGTTTCACTAATTGTACTAATTTATATATCAAAACGTTCAGCTCCTTCAGGAGAATGGTGCTATGACTTTTGGTAAACTTCAGTATTGCACTTTTTGAAATAATTGCACTTTTGTGCAAATATTTTCCCCATAGAAATGAATGGTGGAATTCGGCAAACACTCTTGCTAATGACCTAATTATTGTATTCAGGTGTGCTGCAGCAGAGGCACTTCTAAAAGTCCTCGAGGACTGGAGTTTGACACTCCTGCTCTAGTAACTGCCGTTTTTGAACTTTTTCTGCTCTTTGACAAACAAAATTATGCTGTTCATACATATTTCACTGTAGAGAAATATTTTATGCATTAAAATATAGCCACTAGTGTCTACTTTATGGAATTATTACCATCATTTCAACAGGTTTTACTGTTTTCTGTTAAACTCCTCTGGAGTACAACCTTGTCACACTTTCTCCTATTCTTTCAATGTATTTTCTTCTTGTGCTCTGTTTTTATCTGTGTCTATGCATTCTGCTTGTCTACTTTTCTCTTTGCCTTCTGGTTTTACTATCTTTTAAGATCTTCTACAATCTTTAATCAATTTTATAAATTCATATATCAAACATTTCTACTTCTTCTGACCCTTTTTGCTTTTGCTCTTCTTTACTTCTTCAAATATTTCTGGTTCACTGTTTCCACTAATTTTTTATACTTATTACT
>NC_088849.1:9530574-9700245 GCF_904066995.2 Poecilia reticulata | reverse complement strand
TCATAATAATATATATACAGGTCCTTCTAAAAAATTAGCATATTGTGATAAAGTTCTTTATTTTCCATAATGTAATGATAAAAATTAAACTGTCATATATTTTAGATTCATTGCACACCAACTGAAATATTTCAGGTCTTTTATTGTTTTAATACTGATGATTTTGGCGTACAGCTCATGAAAACCCAAAAGCCCTGTCTCAAAAATTAGCATATTTCATCCGACCAATGAAAGAAAAGTGTTTTAATACCAGAAAAGTCAACCTTCAAATACTTATGTTCAGTTATGCACTCAATACCTGGTCAGGAATCCTTTTGCAGCCTTCAATGCGGCGTGGCATGGAGGCAATAAGCCTGTGGCACTGCGGAGGTGTTATGGAGGCCCAGGATGCTTCGATAGCGGCCTTAAGCTCATCCAGAGTGTTGGGTGTTGCTTCTCTCAACTTTCTCTTCACAATATCCCACAGATTCTCTATGGGGTTCAGGTCAGGAGAGTTGGCAGGCCAATTGAGCACAGTAATACCATGGTCAGTGGTTTTGGCACTGTGAGCAGGTGCCAAGTTGTGCTGAAAAATGAAATCTTCATCTCCATAAAGCTTTTCAGCAGATGGAAGCATGAAGTGCTCCAAAGTCTCCTGATAGCTGCTGCATTGACCCTGCCCTTGATAAAACACAGTGGACCAACACCAGCAGCTGACATGGCTCCCCAGATCATCACTGACTGTGGGTTCTTGACACTGGACTTCTGGCATTTTGGCATTTCCTTCTCCCCAGTCTTCCTCCAGACTTTGGCACCTTGAGTTTTGAATGACATGCAAAATTTGCTTTCATCCGAAAAAAGTACTTTGGACCACTGATCAACAGTCCAGTGCTGCTTCTCTGTAGCCCAGGTCAGGCGCTTCTGCCACCGTTTCTGGTTCAAAAGTGGCTTGACCTGGGGAATGCAGCACCTATAGCCCCTTTCCTGCACACGCCTGTGCACGGTGGCTCTAAATGTTTCTACTCCAGACTCAGTCCACTGCTTCCACAGGTCCCCCAAGGTCTGGAATCGGCCCTTCTCCACAATCTTCCTCAGGGTCCGGTCACCTCTTCTCGTTGTGCAGCGTTTTCTGCCACGCTTTTTCCTTCCCACAGACTTCCCACTTCATACAGCACTCTGCAAACATGCTATTCGTTCAGAAATGTATTTCTGTGTCTTACCCTCTTGTTGAGGTGTCAATGATGGCCTTCTGGACAGCAGTCAGGTCAGCAGTCTTACCCATGATTGCGGTTTTGAGTAATGAACCAGGCTGGGAGTTTTTAAAAGCCTCAGGAATCTTTTGCAGGTGTTTAGAGTTACTTTGTTGATTCAGATGATGAGGTTAACTGCTTGTTCAGAGAAACTTTTCATGATATGCTAATTTTTTGACACAGGTATTTTGGGTTTTCATGAGCTGTACGCCAAAATCATCAGTATTAAAACAATAAAAGACCTGAAATATTTCAGATGGTGTGGAATAAATCTAAAATATCAGACAGTTTAATTTTTATCATTACATTATGGAAAATAATTAACTTTATCACAATATGCTAATTTTTTGACCTGTGTGTGGATTATATATATATATATATATATATATATATATATATATATATATATATATATATATATATATATATATATATATATATATACAGATTGATTACACCTGTGTCTTAGGAAGGCCACATGCATTAAAAGACCAATTTGAAATGTGCTGTTTTCTTAATTCTGCGGTCTGAGAACCAGTCAGTATCCTTTAAAATGTGGACCAACATTTAATGGCTGTGCAAATCTGATGGATGGATATTTTAAGAAATAAAGGCATAGCCTACTTTATTTTTATTTACTGTCGGCTGCAGTAGCCCCTCTGTTTTCGTCTCCCATACTGAGCTGCCGGCTATTGGTAACTCAGCTGCTCCAGTTTCAAACTCTTCTTATTAAAGTAAGAGATAGAGAGGTAAATATAATTTAAATATTGGCTAACTTAGACAGAAAAAGGAGCTAAGTCTATGAAAGAAATGTAGCAGTTTAGTTAGTTTTGATTTCCAAGGCATAAGGTGGCAGTTTATCATGATTCAACATAAGTAATAAAATAACGAACTGTGGCCTCATTTTTATTGTTAATGCGTTTCTTTCTATTGAGCAGTGAAAGTAAATAAAATCTGTGACATGTCTTTTGCTTTATAAGTCCAGTATTTACTTACTGGAGGGTTTTTTGTGAGTGATGCTGAGCCACAGCTAACAGCTAGCTCCTCTCTCCAGCCGCTCTAACGCAGCTTGTGTCATTCAGCAGCGCAGCTGTTGCTCCTCCTTGACTTTGGACTGAACCATTGTTCTAATAATGGTGGGGGGGACCTAAAAATTAATTCTTATGCTTTTCTTAGATGAATGGCAGATTGTCTTCGTTCTTGTTTCTATTGCCTTTTTTATATTGATATTGTTTCAATACAAGGATTTCTTTTATTATTTCATTTGCTGGGACAGTTCTAAACTTTTCCGAGATTGGGGGGTCCGCAATCCCCCCCCACTCTCGCGCGCCCGGGATTTACACCTATGTGTAATCGGAATCTTGATACGCGACAGACCCGAGGGATTAAACACTCAACAATCATGTTTTCTTACATATTTATATATGTATAAATATGTACATATTTATACATATAAATATGTACATATTTATATGTACATATGTGTTCTATGTGACACACACATAGAACATCAGTTAAATGTGTGTCTAATGCTAATGTGTGTCTAATGTGTGTCTATGTGTCTAATGAATTTCAGATGCTTCTTGATTCCCAGCATTAATGTTCCCCTGACCTGAAGGAGATGACTTTGTCACTGTAACCTGCTCAGCTCACCTCTGTGTCCAGAGGTGAAGCCTTCTGAACTCACCTGGAATCTCCAACAAGTCTCTGTTGTAAAACCAGAGAAAAACACAGATGGAACCTTTACAACTAAAATCCAGATGAGATTCACTCTGTCAGACACACATGAGGATACAACATCACATGTCTGCCAGATATCCTGTAATTGGAGGAGACAAGACAGCAGAGACAAAAGTGACTCTCAGTGTTTCATGTAAGTGATCCTATCAGCAGGTCATGGTTCAGCTGTTTCTGATCATAAAGTTCATGTGTCTCATTTTCCTCAGATGCTCCTAGAAACACCTCAGCATCCATCAGTCCATCAGGTTGGTGTCAACAGGTAGCTGGTGAGCTGAGCTGCTCCAGCAGAGCCAAACCTCCACCCAGATCACCTGGTTCAAGAAGAACAGAGTGGATCCTTTAACGTCTCTTCAGGGCAGTTTACAGCTTCAGTGCTATTGAGCCGGGAGTGTTTTACTGTGAGGCCACAAATGAGCTGGTAGTGAAGGATCAAAAATCATCTGTCTGACATCAATGGTAATGCCTGTTTTTTTTAAAACATAATTTCATTTATACTCATAATAAATATATATATAGATCCTTCTAAAAAATTAGCATATTGTGATAAAGTTCTTTATTTTCCATAATGTAATGATAAAAATAAACTGTCATATATTTTAGATTCATTGCACACCAACTGAAATATTCAGGTCTTTATTGTTTAATACTGATGACTTGGCGTACAGCTCATGAAAACCCAAAAGCCCTGTCTCAAAAAATTAGCATATTTCATCCGACCAATGAAAGAAAAGTGTTTTAATACCAGAAAAGTCAACCTTCAAATACTTATGTTCAGTTATGCACTCAATACCTGGTCAGGAATCCTTTGCAGCCTTCAATGCCGCGTGGCATGGAGGCAAAAGCCTGTGGCACTGCGGAGGTGTTAGGAGGCCAGGATGCTTCGATAGCGGCCTTAAGCTCATCCAGAGTGTGGGTTTGCTTCTCTAACTTTCTCTTCACATATCCCACAGATTCTCTATGGGGTTCAGGTCAGGAGAGTTGGCAGGCCAATTGAGCACAGTAATACCATGGTCAGTGGTTTTGGCACTGTGAGCAGGTGCCAAGTGTGCTGAAAAATGAAATCTTCATCTCCATAAAGCTTTCAGCAGATGGAAGCATGAAGTGCTCCAAAGTCTCCTGATAGCTGCTGCATTGACCCTGCCCTTGATAAAACACAGTGGACCAACACCACAGCTGACATGGCTCCCAGATCATCACTGACTGTGGGTTCTGACACTGGACTCTGGCATTTTGGCATTTCCTTCTCCCCAGTCTTCCTCCAGACTTTGGCACCTTGATTTGAATGACATGCAAATTTGCTTTCATCCGAAAAAAGTACTTGGACCACTGATCAACAGTCCAGTGCTGCTTCTCTGTAGCCCAGGTCAGGCGCTTTGCCACCGTTTCTGGTTCAAAAGTGGCTGACCTGGGAATGCAGCACCTATAGCCCCTTTCCTGCACACGCCTGTGCACGGTGGCTCTAAATGTTCTACTCCAGACTCAGTCCACTGCTTCCACAGGTCCCCCAAGGTCTGGAATCGGCCCTTCTCCACAATCTCCCAGGTCCGGTCACCTCTCTCGTTGTGCAGCGTTTCTGCCACTCTTTTCCTTCCCACAGACTTCCCACTTCATACAGCACTCTGCAAACATGCTATTCGTTCAGAAATGTATTTCTGTGTCTTACCCTCTGTTGAAGGTGTCAATGATGGCCTTCTGGACAGCATCAGGTCAGCAGTCTTACCCATGATTGCGGTTTTGAGTAATGAACCAGGCTGGGAGTTTTTAAAAGCCTCAGGAATCTTTGCAGGTGTTTAGAGTTACTTTGTTGATTCAGATGATGAGGTTAACTGCCGTTCAGAGAACCTTTTCATGATATGCTAATTTTTTGAGACACGTATTTTGGGTTTCATGAGCTGTACGCCAAAATCATCAGTATTAAAACAATAAAAGACCTGAAATATTTCAGATGGTGTGGAATAAATCTAAAATATCAGACAGTTTAATTTTTATCATTACATTATGGAAAATAATGAACTTTATCACAATATGCTAACAGCTGTGTCTTAGGAAGGCCACATGCATTAAAAGACCAATTTGAAATGTGCTGTTTTCTTAATTCTGCGGTCTGAGAACCAGTCAGTATCCTTTAATGTGGACCGGCTGTGCAAATCTGATGGATGGATATTTTAAGAAATAAAGCCTACTTTATTTTACTTTATTTTTATTACTGTCGGCTGCAGTAGCCCCTCTGTTTCGTCTCCCATACTGAGCTGCCGCTATTGGTAACTCAGCTGCTCCAGTTTCAAACTCTTCTTATTAAAGTAAGAGTTAGAGAGGTAAATATAATTTAAATATTGGCTAACTAGACAGAAAAAGGAGCTAAGTCTATGAAAGAAATGTAGCAGTTTAGTTAGTTTTGATTTCCAAGGCATAAGGTGGCAGTTTATCATGATTCAAAATAAGTAATAAAATAACGAACTGTGGCCTCATTTTTATTGTTAATGCGTTTATTCTATTGAGCAGTGAAAGTAAATAAAATCTGTGACATGTCTTTTGTTTATAAGTCCAGTATTTACTTACTGGAGGGTTTTTTGTGAGTGATGCTGAGCCACAGCTAACAGCTAGCTCCTCTCTCCAGCCGCTCTAACGCAGCTTTTGTCATTCAGCAGCGCAGCTGTTGCTCCTCCTTGACTTTGGACTGAACCATTGTTCTAATAATGGTGGGGGGACCTAAAAGTTAATTCTTATGCTTTTCTTAGATGAATGGCAGATTGTCTTCGTTCTTTGTTTCTATTGCCTTTTTTATATTGATATTGTTTCAATACAAGGATTTCTTTATTATTTCATTTGCTGGGACAGTTCTAAACTTTTCCGAGATTGGGGGTCCGCAATCCCCCCCACTCTCGCGCGCGCCGGGATTACACCTATGTGTAATCGGAATGTTGATACGCGACAGACCCGAGGGATTAAACACTCAACAATCATGTTTTCTTACATATATAAATATGTGACACACACATAGAACATCAGTTAAATGTGTGTCTAATGTGAAATTTCAGATGCTTCTCTGACTCCCAGCATTAATGTTCCCTCTGACCTGAAGGAGCATCAGTCTGTCACTGTAACCTGCTCAGCTTCACCTCTGTGTCCAGAGGTGAAGCCTTCTGAACTCACCTGGAATCTCCAACAAGTCTCTGTTGTAAAAACAGAGAAAAACACAGATGGAACCTTTACAACTAAAATCCAGAAGAACATCACTCTGTCAGACACACATGATGGATACAACATCACATGTTCTGCCAGATATCCTGTGATTGGAGGAGACAAGACAGCAGAGACAAAAGTGACTCTCAGTTTTTCATGTAAGTGATCCTATCAGCAGGTCATGGTTCAGCTGTTTCTGATCAATAAAGTTCATGTGTCTCATTTTCCTCAGATGCTCCTAGAAACACCTCAGCATCCATCAGTCCATCAGGTTTGGTGTCAACAGGTAGCTGGGTGGAGCTGAGCTGCTCCAGCAGAGCCACACCTCCACCCAGATTCACCTGGTTCAAGAACAGCACACATGGATCCTTTAACGTCTCTTCAGGGCAGGTTTACAGCTTCAATGCTACTGAGCCGGGAGTGTTTTACTGTGAGGCCACAAATGAGCTTGGTAGTGAGAGATCAAAAATCATCTGTCTTGACATCAATGGTAATGCATGTTTTTTTAAAAACATAATTTCATGTCTACTCATAATAAATATATATACAGGTCTTTCTAAAAAATTAGCATATTGTGATAAAGTTCTTTATTTTCCATAATGTAATGATAAAAATTAAACTGTCATATATTTTAGATTCATTGCACACCAACTGAAATATTTCAGGTCTTTTATTGTTTTAATACTGATGACTTTGGCGTACAGCTCATGAAAACCCAAAAGCCCTGTCTCAAAAAATTAGCATATTTCATCCGACCAATGAAAGAAAAGTGTTTTAATACCAGAAAAGTCAACCTTCAAATACTTATGTTCAGTTATGCACTCAATACCTGGTCAGGAATCCTTTTGCAGCCTTCAATGCGGCGTGGCATGGAGGCAATAAGCCTGTGGCACTGCGGAGGTGTTATGGAGGCCCAGGATGCTTCGATAGCGGCCTTAAGCTCATCCAGAGTGTTGGGTGTTGCTTCTCTCAACTTTCTCTTCACAATATCCCACAGATTCTCTATGGGGTTCAGGTGAGGAGAGTTGGCAGGCCAATCGAGCACAGTAATACCATGGTCAGTGGTTTTGGCACTGTGAGCAGGTGCCAAGTTGTGCTGAAAAATGAAATCTTCATCTCCATAAAGCTTTTCAGCAGATGGAAGCATGAAGTGCTCCAAAGTCTCCTGATAGCTGCTGCATTGACCCTGCCCTTGATAAAACACAGTGGACCAACACCAGCAGCTGACATGGCTCCCCAGATCATCACTGACTGTGGGTTCTTGACACTGGACTTCTGGCATTTTGGCATTTCCTTCTCCCCAGTCTTCCTCCAGACTTTGGCACCTTGATTTTTGAATGACATGCAAAATTTGCTTTCATCCGAAAAAAGTACTTTGGACCACTGATCAACAGTCCAGTGCTGCTTCTCTGTAGCCCAGGTCAGGCGCTTCTGCCACCGTTTCTGGTTCAAAAGTGGCTTGACCTGGGGAATGCAGCACCTATAGCCCCTTTCCTGCACACGCCTGTGCACGGTGGCTCTAAATGTTTCTACTCCAGACTCAGTCCACTGCTTCCACAGGTCCCCCAAGGTCTGGAATCGGCCCTTCTCCACAATCTTCCTCAGGGTCCGGTCACCTCTTCTCGTTGTGCAGCGTTTTCTGCCACGCTTTTTCCTTCCCACAGACTTCCCACTTCATACAGCACTCTGCAAACATGCTATTCGTTCAGAAATGTATTTCTGTGTCTTACCCTCTTGTTGAGGTGTCAATGATGGCCTTCTGGACAGCAGTCAGGTCAGCAGTCTTACCCATGATTGCGGTTTTGAGTAATGAACCAGGCTGGGAGTTTTTAAAAGCCTCAGGAATCTTTTGCAGGTGTTTAGAGTTACTTTGTTGATTCAGATGATGAGGTTAACTGCTCGTTCAGAGAACCTTTTCATGATATGCTAATTTTTTGAGACAGGTATTTTGGGTTTTCATGAGCTGTACGCCAAAATCATCAGTATTAAAACAATAAAAGACCTGATATATTTCAGATGGTGTGGAATAAATCTAAAATATCAGACAGTTTAATTTTTATCATTACATTATGGAAAATAATGAACTTTATCACAATATGCTAATTTTTTGACCTGTGTGTGTGGATTATATATATATATATATATATATATATATATATATATATATATATATATATATATATATATATATATATATATATATATATATATATATACGCATTGATTACAGCTGTGTCTTAGGAAGGCCACATGCATTAAAAGACCAATTTGAAATGTGCTGTTTTCTTAATTTCTGCGGTCTGAGAACCAGTCAGTATCCTTTAAAATGTGCACCGGCTGTGCAAATCTGATGGATGAATATTTTAAGAAATAAAGGCATAGCCTACTTTATTTTTTCTTTATTTTTATTTACTGTCGGCTGCAGTAGCCCCTCTGTTTTCGTCTGCCATACTGAGCTGCCGGCTATTGGTAACTCAGCTGCTCCAGTTTCAAACTCTTCTTATTAAAGTAAGAGTTAGAGAGGTAAATATAATTGAAATATTGGCTAACTTAGACAGAAAAAGGAGCTAAGTCTATGAAAGAAATGTAGCAGTTTAGTTTTGATTTTCAAGGCATAAGGTGGCAGTTTATCATGATTCAAAATAAGTAATAAAATAACGAACTGTGGCCTCATTTTTATTGTTAATGCATTTCTTCCTATTGAGCAGTGAAAGTAAATAAAATCTGTGACATGTCTTTTGCTTTATAAGTCCAGTATTTACTTACTGGAGGGTTTTTTGTGAGTGATGCTGAGCCACAGCTAACAGCTAGCTCCTCTCTCCAGCCGCTCTAACGCAGCTTGTGTCATTCAGCAGCGCAGCTGTTGCTCCTCCTTGACTTTGGACTGAACCATTGTTCTAATAATGGTGGGGGGGACCTAAAAATTAATTCTTATGCTTTTCTTAGATGAATGGCAGATTGTCTTCGTTCTTTGTTTCTATTGCCTTTTTTATATTGATATTGTTTCAATACAAGGATTTCTTTCATTATTTCTTTTGCTGGGACAGTTCTAAACTTTTCCGAGATTGGGGGTCCGCAATCCCCCCCCACTCTCGCGCGCCACGGGATTTACACCTATGTGTAATCGGAATCTTGATACGCGACAGACCCGAGGGATTAAACACTCAACAATCATGTTTTCTTACATATTTATATATGTATAAATATGTACATATTTATACATATAAATATGTACATATTTATATGTACATATGTGCTCTATGTGACACACACATAGAACATCAGTTAAATGTGTGTCTAATGTGTTTCTAATGTGTGTCTAATGTGAAATTTCAGATGCTTCTCTGACTCCCAGCATTAATGTTCCCTCTGACCTGAAGGAGCATCACTCTGTCACTGTAACCTGCTCAGCTTCACCTCTGTGTCCAGAGGTGAAGCCTTCTGAACTCACCTGGAATCTCCAACAAGTCTCTGTTGTAAAACCAGAGAAAAACACAGATGGAACCTTTACAACTAAAATCCAGATGAGATTCACTCTGTCAGACACACATGATGGATACAACATCACATGTTCTGCCAGATATCCTGTAATTGGAGGAGACAAGACAGCAGAGACAAAAGTGACTCTCAGTGTTTCATGTAAGTGATCCTATCAGCAGGTCATGGTTCAGCTGTTTCTGATCAATAAAGTTCATGTGTCTCATTTTCCTCAGATGCTCCTAGAAACACCTCAGCATCCATCAGTCCATCAGGTTTGGTGTCAACAGGTAGCTGGGTGGAGCTGAGCTGCTCCAGCAGAGCCAAACCTCCACCCAGATTCACCTGGTTCAAGAACAGCACACATGGATCCTTTAACGTCTCTTCAGGGCAGGTTTACAGCTTCAGTGCTATTGAGCCGGGAGTGTTTTACTGTGAGGCCACAAATGAGCTTGGTAGTGAAGGATCAAAAATCATCTGTCTTGACATCAATGGTAATGCCTGTTTTTTTAAAAACATAATTTCATGTCTACTCATAATAAATATATATACAGGTCCTTCTAAAAAATTAGCATATTGTGATAAAGTTCTTTATTTTCCATAATGTAATGATAAAAATTAAACTGTCATATATTTTAGATTCATTGCACACCAACTGAAATATTTCAGGTCTTTTATTGTTTTAATACTGAGTATTTTGGCGTACAGCTCATGAAAACCCAAAAGCCCTGTCTCAAAAAATTAGCATATTTCATCCGACCAATGAAAGAAAAGTGTTTTAATACCAGAAAAGTCAACCTTCAAATACTTATGTTCAGTTATGCACTCAATACCTGGTCAGGAATCCTTTTGCAGCCTTCAATGCGGCGTGGCATGGAGGCAATAAGCCTGTGGCACTGCGGAGGTGTTATGGAGGCCCAGGATGCTTCGATAGCGGCCTTAAGCTCATCCAGAGTGTTGGGTGTTGCTTCTCATACTTTCTCTTCACAATATCCCACAGATTCTCTAAGGGGTTCAGGTCAGGAGAGTTGGCAGGCCAATTGAGCACAGTAATACCATGGTCAGTGGTTTTGGCACTGTGAGCAGGTGCCAAGTTGTGCCGAAAAATGAAATCTTCATCTCCATAAAGCTTTTCAGCAGATGGAAGCATGAAGTGCTCCAAAGTCTCCTGATAGCTGCTGCATTGACCCTGCCCTTGATAAAACACAGTGGACCAACACCAGCAGCTGACATGGCTCCCCAGATCATCACTGACTGTGGGTTCTTGACACTGGACTTCTGGCATTTTGGCATTTTCTTCTCCCCAGTCTTCCTCCAGACTTTGGCACCTTGATTTTTGAATGACATGCAAAATTTGCTTTCATCCGAAAAAAGTACTTTGGACCACTGATCAACAGTCCAGTGCTGCTTCTCTGTAGCCCAGGTCAGGCGCTTCTGCCACCGTTTCTGGTTCAAAAGTGGCTTGACCTGGGGAATGCAGCACCTATAGCCCCTTTCCTGCACACGCCTGTGCACGGTGGCTCTAAATGTTTCTACTCCAGACTCAGTCCACTGCTTCCACAGGTCCCCCAAGGTCTGGAATCGGCCCTTCTCCACAATCTTCCTCAGGGTCCGGTCACCTCTTCTCGTTGTGCAGCGTTTTCTGCCACACTTTTTCCTTCCCACAGACTTCCCACTTCATACAGCACTCTGCAAACATGCTATTCGTTCAGAAATGTATTTCTGTGTCTTACCCTCTTGTTGAAGGTGTCAATGATGGCCTTCTGGACAGCAGTCAGGTCAGCAGTCTTACCCATGATTGCGGTTTTGAGTAATGAACCAGGCTGGGAGTTTTTAAAAGCCTCAGGAATCTTTTGCAGGTGTTTAGAGTTACTTTGTTGATTCAGATGATGAGGTTAACTGCTCGTTCAGAGAAACTTTTCATGATATGCTAATTTTTTGAGACAGGTATTTTGGGTTTTCATGAGCTGTACGCCAAAATCATCAGTATTAAAACAATAAAAGACCTGAAATATTTCAGATGGTGTGGAATAAATCTAAAATATCAGACAGTTTAATTTTTATCATTACATTATGGAAAATAATTAACTTTATCACAATATGCTAATTTTTGACCTGTGTGTGTGGATTATATATATATATATATATATATATATATATATATATATATATATATATATATATATATATATATATATATATATATATATATATATATACAGATTGATTACAGCTGTGTCTTAGGAAGGCCACATGCATTAAAAGACCAATTTGAAATGTGCTGTTTTCTTAATTTCTGCGGTCTGAGAACCAGTCAGTATCCTTTAAAATGTGGACCAACATTTAATGGCTGTGCAAATCTGATGGATGGATATTTTAAGAAATAAAGGAATAGCCTACTTTATTTTTTCTTTATTTTTATTTACTGTCGGCTGCAGTAGCCCCTCTGTTTTCGTCTCCCATACTGAGCTGCCGGCTATTGGTAACTCAGCTGCTCCAGTTTCAAACTCTTCTTATTAAAGTAAGAGTTAGAGAGGTAAATATAATTTGAATATTGGCTAACTTAGACAGAAAAAGGAGCTAAATCTATTAAAGAAATGTAGCAGTTTAGTTAGTTTTGATTTCCAAAGCATAAGGTGGCAGTTTATCATGATTCAACATAAGTAATAAAATAACAAACTGTGGCCTCATTTTTATTGTTAATGCGTTTCTTCCTATTGAGCAGTGAAAGTAAATAAAATCTGTGACATGTCTTTTGCTTTATAAGTCCAGTATTTACTTACTGGAGGGTTTTTTGTGAGTGATGCTGAGCCACAGCTAACAGCTAGCTCCTCTCTCCAGCCGCTCTAACGCAGCTTGTGTCATTCAGCGGCGCAGCTGTTGCTCCTCCTTGACTTTGGACTGAACCATTGTTCTAATAATGGTGGGGGGGACCTAAAAATTAATTCTTATGCTTTTCTTAGATGAATGGCAGATTGTCTTCGTTCTTTGTTTCTATTGCCTTTTTTATATTGATATTGTTTCAATACAAGGATTTCTTTCATTATTTCTTTTGCTGGGACAGTTCTAAACTTTCCGAGATTGGGGGTCCGCAATCCCCCCCACTCTCGCGCGCCACGGGATTTACACCTATGTGTAATCGGAATCTTGATACGCGACAGACCCGAGGGATTAAACACTCAACAATCATGTTTCTTACATATTTATATATGTATAAATATGTACATATTTATACATATAAATATGTACATATTTATATGTACATATGTGCTCTATGTGACACACACATAGAACATCAGTTAAATGTGTGTCTAATGTGTTTCTAATGTGTGTCTAATGTGAAATTTCAGATGCTTCTCTGACTCCCAGCATTAATGTTCCCTCTGACCTGAAGGAGCATCACTCTGTCACTGTAACCTGCTCAGCTTCACCTCTGTGTCCAGAGGTGAAGCCTTCTGAACTCACCTGGAATCTCCAACAAGTTTCTGATCTAAAACCAGAGAAAAACACAGATGGAACCTTTACAACTAAAATCCAGATGAGATTCACTCTGTCAGACACACATGATGGATACAACATCACATGTTCTGCCAGATATCCTGTGATTGGAGGAGACAAGACAGCAGAGAAAGAAGTGACTCTCAGTGTTTCATGTAAGTGATTCTATCAGCAGGTCATGGTTCAGCTGTTTCTGATCAATAAAGTTCATGTGTCTCATTTTCCTCAGATTCTCCTAGAAACACCTCAGCATCCATCAGTCCATCAGGTTTGGTGTCAACAGGTAGCTGGGTGGAGCTGAGCTGCTCCAGCAGAGCCAAACCTCCACCCAGATTCACCTGGTTCAAGAACAGCAAACGTGGATCCTTTAACGTCTCTTCAGGGCAGGTTTACAGCTTCAGTGCTATTGAGCCGGGAGTGTTTTACTGTGAGGCCACAAATGAGCTTGGTAGTGAAGGATCAAAAATCATCTGTCTTGACATCAATGGTAATGCCTGTTTTTTTAAAAACATAATTTCATGTCTACTCATAATAAATATATATACAGGTCCTTCTAAAAAATTAGCATATTGTGATAAAGTTCTTTATTTTCCATAATGTAATGATAAAAATTAAACTGTCATATATTTTAGATTCATTGCACACCAACTGAAATATTTCAGGTCTTTTATTGTTTTAATACTGATGACTTTGGCGTACAGCTCATGAAAACCCAAAAGCCCTGTCTCAAAAAATTAGCATATTTCATCCGACCAATGAAAGAAAAGTGTTTTAATACCAGAAAAGTCAACCTTCAAATACTTATGTTCAGTTATGCACTCAATACCTGGTCAGGAATCCTTTTGCAGCCTTCAATGCGGCGTGGCATGGAGGCAATAAGCCTGTGGCACTGCGGAGGTGTTATGGAGGCCCAGGATGCTTCGATAGCGGCCTTAAGCTCATCCAGAGTGTTGGGTGTTGCTTCTCATACTTTCTCTTCACAATATCCACAGATTCTCTAAGGGGTTCAGGTCAGGAGAGTTGGCAGGCCAATTGAGCACAGTAATACCATGGTCAGTGGTTTTGGCACTGTGAGCAGGTGCCAAGTTGTGCTGAAAAATGAAATCTTCATCTCCATAAAGCTTTTCAGCAGATGGAAGCATGAAGTGCTCCAAAGTCTCCTGATAGCTGCTGCATTGACCCTGCCCTTGATAAAACACAGTGGACCAACACCAGCAGCTGACATGGCTCCCCAGATCATCACTGACTGTGGGTTCTTGACACTGGACTTCTGGCATTTTGGCATTTCCTTCTCCCCAGTCTTCCTCCAGACTTTGGCACCTTGAGTTTTGAATGACATGCAAAATTTGCTTTCATCTGAAAAAAGTACTTTGGACCACTGATCAACAGTCCAGTGCTGCTTCTCTGTAGCCCAGGTCAGGCGCTTCTGCCACCGTTTCTGGTTCAAAAGTGGCTTGACCTGGGGAATGCAGCACCTATAGCCCCTTTCCTGCACACGCCTGTGCACGGTGGCTCTAAATGTTTCTACTCCAGACTCAGTCCACTGCTTCCACAGGTCCCCAAGGTCTGGAATCGGCCCTTCTCCACAATCTTCCTCAGGGTCCGGTCACCTCTTCTCGTTGTGCAGCGTTTTCTGCCACGCTTTTTCCTTCCCACAGACTTCCCACTTCATACAGCACTCTGCAAACATGCTATTCGTTCAGAAATGTATTTCTGTGTCTTACCCTCTTGTTGAAGGTGTCAATGATGGCCTTCTGGACAGCAGTCAGGTCAGCAGTCTTACCCATGATTGCGGTTTTGAGTAATGAACCAGGCTGGGAGTTTTTAAAAGCCTCAGGAATCTTTTGCAGGTGTTTAGAGTTACTTTGTTGATTCAGATGATGAGGTTAACTGCTCGTTCAGAGAACCTTTTCATGATATGCTAATTTTTTGAGACACGTATTTTGGGTTTTCATGAGCTGTACGCCAAAATCATCAGTATTAAAACAATAAAAGACCTGATATATTTCAGATGGTGTGGAATAAATCTAAAATATCAGACAGTTTAATTTTTATCATTACATTATGGAAAATAATGAACTTTATCACAATATGCTAACAGCTGTGTCTTAGGAAGGCCACATGCATTAAAAGACCAATTTGAAATGTGCTGTTTTCTTAATTCTGCGGTCTGAGAACCAGTCAGTATCCTTTAAAATGTGCACCGGCTGTGCAAATCTGATGGATGGATATTTTAAGAAATAAAGGCATAGCCTACTTTATTTTTACTTTATTTTTATTTACTGTCGGCTGCAGTAGCCCCTCTGTTTTCGTCTCCCATACTGAGCTGCCGGCTATTGGTAACTCAGCTGCTCCAGTTTCAAACTCTTCTTATTAAAGTAAGAGTTAGAGAGGTAAATATAATTTAAATATTGGCTAACTTAGACAGAAAAAGGAGCTAAGTCTATGAAAGAAATGTAGCAGTTTAGTTAGTTTTGATTTCCAAGGCATAAGGTGGCAGTTTATCATGATTCAACATAAGTAATAAAATAACAAACTGTGGCCTCATTTTTATTGTTAATGCATTTCTTCCTATTGAGCAGTGAAAGTAAATAAAATCTGTGACATGTCTTTTGCTTTATAAGTCCAGTATTTACTTACTGGAGGGTTTTTTGTGAGTGATGCTGAGCCACAGCTAACAGCTAGCTCCTCTCTCCAGCCGCTCTAACGCAGCTTGTGTCATTCAGCAGCGCAGCTGTTGCTCCTCCTTGACTTTGGACTGAACCATTGTTCTAATAATGGTGGGGGGGACCTAAAAATTAATTCTTATGCTTTTCTTAGATGAATGGCAGATTGTCTTCGTTCTTTGTTTCTATTGCCTTTTTTATATTGATATTGTTTCAATACAAGGATTTCTTTTATTATTTCATTTGCTGGGACAGTTCTAAACTTTTCCGAGATTGGGGGGTCCGCAATCCCCCCCCACTCTCGCGCGCGCCGGGATTTACACCTATGTGTAATCGGAATGTTGATACGCGACAGACCCGAGGGATTAAACACTCAACAATCATGTTTTCTTACATATATAAATATGTGACACACACATAGAACATCAGTTAAATGTGTGTCTAATGTGAAATTTCAGATGCTTCTCTGACTCCCAGCATTAATGTTCCGCCTGACCTGAAGGAGGATGAGTTTGTCACTGTAACCTGCTCAGCTTCACCTCTGTGTCCAGAGGTGAAGCCTTCTGAACTCACCTGGAATCTCCAACAAGTCTCTGTTGTAAAAACAGAGAAAAACACAGATGGAACCTTTACAACTAAAATCCAGAAGAACATCACTCTGTCAGACACACATGATGGATACAACATCACATGTTCTGCCAGATATCCTGTGATTGGAGGAGACAAGACAGCAGAGAAAGAAGTGACTCTCAGTGTTTCATGTAAGTGATTCTATCAGCAGGTCATGGTTCATGGTTCAGCTGTTTCTGATCAATAAAGTTCATGTGTCTCATTTTCCTCAGATGCTCCTAGAAACACCTCAGCATCCATCAGTCCATCAGGTTTGGTGTCAACAGGTAGCTGGGTGGAGCTGAGCTGCTCCAGCAGAGCCACACCTCCACCCAGATTCACCTGGTTCAAGAACAGCAAACGTGGATCCTTTAACGTCTCTTCAGGGCAGATTTACAGCTTCAATGCTACTGAGCCGGGAGTGTTTTACTGTGAGGCCACAAATGAGCTTGGTAGTGAGAGATCAAAAATCATCTGTCTTGACATCAATGGTAATGCCTGTTTTTTTAAAAACATAATTTCATGTCTACTCATAATAAATATATATACAGGTCCTTCTAAAAAATTAGCATATTGTGATAAAGTTCTTTATTTTCCATAATGTAATGATAAAAATTAAACTGTCATATATTTTAGATTCTTTGCACACCAACTGAAATATTTCAGGTCTTTTATTGTTTTAATACTGATGATTTTGGCGTACAGCTCATGAAAACCCAAAAGCCCTGTCTCAAAAAATTAGCATATTTCATCCGACCAATGAAAGAAAAGTGTTTTAATACCAGAAAAGTCAACCTTCAAATACTTATGTTCAGTTATGCACTCAATACCTGGTCAGGAATCCTTTTGCAGCCTTCAATGCGGCGTGGCATGGAGGCAATAAGCCTGTGGCACTGCGGAGGTGTTATGGAGGCCCAGGATGCTTCGATAGCGGCCTTAAGCTCATCCAGAGTGTTGGGTGTTGCTTCTCATACTTTCTCTTCACAATATCCCACAGATTCTCTATGGGGTTCAGGTGAGGAGAGTTGGCAGGCCAATTGAGCACAGTAATACCATGGTCAGTGGTTTTGGCACTGTGAGCAGGTGCCAAGTTGTGCTGAAAAACGAAATCTTCATCTCCATAAAGCTTTTCAGCAGATGGAAGCATGAAGTGCTCCAAAGTCTCCTGATAGCTGCTGCATTGACCCTGCCCTTGATAAAACACAGTGGACCAACACCAGCAGCTGACATGGCTCCCCAGATCATCACTGACTGTGGGTTCTTGACACTGGACTTCTGGCATTTTGGCATTTCCTTCTCCCCAGTCTTCCTCCAGACTTTGGCACCTTGAGTTTTGAATGACATGCAAAATTTGCTTTCATCCGAAAAAAGTACTTTGGACCACTGATCAACAGTCCAGTGCTGCTTCTCTGTAGCCCAGGTCAGGCGCTTCTGCCACCGTTTCTGGTTCAAAAGTGGCTTGACCTGGGGAATGCAGCACCTATAGCCCCTTTCCTGCACACGCCTGTGCACGGTGGCTCTAAATGTTTCTACTCCAGACTCAGTCCACTGCTTCCACATGTCCCCCAAGGTCTGGAATCGGCCCTTCTCCACAATCTTCCTCAGGGTCCGGTCACCTCTTCTCGTTGTGCAGCGTTTTCTGCCACGCTTTTTCCTTCCCACAGACTTCCCACTTCATACAGCACTCTGCAAACATGCTATTCGTTCAGAAATGTATTTCTGTGTCTTACCCTCTTGTTGAGGGTGTCAATGATGGCCTTCTGGACAGCATTCAGGTCAGCAGTCTTACCCATGATTGCGGTTTTGAGTAATGAACCAGGCTGGGAGTTTTTAAAAGCCTCAGGAATCTTTTGCAGGTGTTTAGAGTTACTTTGTTGATTCAGATGATGAGGTTAACTGCTCGTTCAGAGAACCTTTTCATGATATGCTAATTTTTTGAGACAGGTATTTTGGGTTTTCATGAGCTGTACGCCAAAATCATCAGTATTAAAACAATAAAAGACCTGATATATTTCAGATGGGATGGAATAAATCTAAAATATCAGACAGTTTAATTTTTATCATTACATTATGGAAAATAATTAACTTTATCACAATATGCTAATTTTTTGACCTGTGTGTGTGGATTATATATATATATATATATATATATATATATATATATATATATATATATATATATATATATATATATATATATATATATATATACACGGATTGATTACAGCTGTGTCTTAGGAAGGCCACATGCATTAAAAGACCAATTTGAAATGTGCTGTTTTCTTAATTCTGCGGTCTGAGAACCAGTCAGTATCCTTTAAAATGTGGACCAACATTTAATAGCTGTGCAAATCTGATGGATGGATATTTTAAGAAATAAAGGCATAGCCTACTTTATTTTTTCTTTATTTTTATTTACTGTCGGCTGCAGTAGCCCCTCTGTTTTCGTCTCCCATACTGAGCTGCCGGCAATTGGTAACTCAGCTGCTCCAGTTTCAAACTCTTCTTATTAAAGTAAGAGTTAGAGAGGTAAATATAATTGAAATATTGGCTAACTTAGACAGAAAAAGGAGCTAAGTCTATGAAAGAAATGTAGCAGTTTAGTTTTGATTTTCAAGGCATAAGGTGGCAGTTTATCATGATTCAAAATAAGTAATAAAATAACGAACTGTGGCCTCATTTTTATTGTTAATGCATTTCTTCCTATTGAGCAGTGAAAGTAAATAAAATCTGTGACATGTCTTTTGCTTTATAAGTCCAGTATTTACTTACTGGAGGGTTTTTTGTGAGTGATGCTGAGCCACAGCTAACAGCTAGCTCCTCTCTCCAGCCGCTCTAACGCAGCTTGTGTCATTCAGCAGCGCAGCTGTTGCTCCTCCTTGACTTTGGACTGAACCATTGTTCTAATAATGGTGGGGGGGACCTAAAAATTAATTCCTATGCTTTTCTTAGATGAATGGCAGATTGTCTTCGTTCTTTGTTTCTATTGCCTTTTTTATATTGATATTGTTTCAATACAAGGATTTCTTTCATTATCTCTTTTGCTGGGACAGTTCTAAACTTTTCCGAGATTGGGGGGTCCGCAATCCCCCCCCACTCTCGCGCGCCCCGGGATTTACACCTATGTGTAATTGGAATCTTGATACGCGACAGACCCGAGGGATTAAACACTCAACAATCATGTTTTCTTACATATTTATATATGTATAAATATGTACATATTTATACATATAAATATGTACATATTTGTATGTACATATGTGTTCTATGTGACACACACATAGAACATCAGATAAATGTGTGTCTAATGTGAAATTTCAGATGCTTCTCTGACTCCCAGCATTAATGTTCCGCCTGACCTGAAGGAGGATGAGTTTGTCACTGTAACCTGCTCAGCTTCACCTCTGTGTCCAGAGGTGAAGCCTTCTGAACTCACCTGGAATCTCCAACAAGTCTCTGTTGTAACACCAGAGAAAAACACAGATGGAACCTTTACAACTAAAATCCAGGAGAACATCACTCTGTCAGACACACATGATGGATACAACATCAGATGTTCTGCCAGATATGCTGTGATTGGAGGAGACAAGACAGCAGAGAAAGAAGTGACTCTCAGTGTTTCATGTAAGTGATCCTATCAGCAGGTCATGGTTCAGCTGTTTCTGATCAATAAAGTTCATGTGTCTCATTTTCCTCAGATGCTCCTAGAAACACCTCAGCATCCATCAGTCCATCAGGTTTGGTGTCAACAGGTAGCTGGGTGGAGCTGAGCTGCTCCAGCAGAGCCAAACCTCCACCCAGATTCACCTGGTTCAAGAAAAGCACACATGGATCCTTTAACGTCTCTTCAGGGCAGGTTTACAGCTTCAATGCTACTGAGCCGGGAGTGTTTTACTGTGAGGCCACAAATGAGCTTGGTAGTGAGAGATCAAAAATCATCTGTCTTGACATCAATGGTAATGCCTGTTTTTTTAAAAACATAATTTCATGTCTACTCATAATAAATATATATATACAGGTCCTTCTAAAAAATTAGCATATTGTGATAAAGTTCTTTATTTTCCATAATGTAATGATAAAATTAAACTGTCATATATTTTAGATTCTTTGCACACCAACTGAAATATTTCAGGTCTTTTATTGTTTTAATACTGATGATTTTGGCGTTCAGCTCATGAAAACCCAAAAGCCCTGTCTCAAAAAATTAGCATATTTCATCCGACCAATGAAAGAAAAGTGTTTTAATACCAGAAAAGTCAACCTTCAAATACTTATGTTCAGTTATGCACTCAATACCTGGTCAGGAATCCTTTTGCAGCCTTCAATGCGGCGTGGCATGGAGGCAATAAGCCTGTGGCACTGCGGAGGTGTTATGGAGGCCCAGGATGCTTCGATAGCGGCCTTAAGCTCATCCAGAGTGTTGGGTGTTGCTTCTCTCAACTTTCTCTTCACAATATCCCACAGATTCTCTATGGGGTTCAGGTGAGGAGAGTTGGCAGGCCAATTGAGCACAGTAATACCATGGTCAGTGGTTTTGGCACTGTGAGCAGGTGCCAAGTTGTGCTGAAAAACGAAATCTTCATCTCCATAAAGCTTTTCAGCAGATGGAAGCATGAAGTGCTCCAAAGTCTCCTGATAGCTGCTGCATTGACCCTGCCCTTGATAAAACACAGTGGACCAACACCAGCAGCTGACATGGCTCCCCAGATCATCACTGACTGTGGGTTCTTGACACTGGACTTCTGGCATTTTGGCATTTCCTTCTCCCCAGTCTTCCTCCAGACTTTGGCACCTTGATTTTTGAATGACATGCAAAATTTGCTTTCATCCGAAAAAAGTACTTTGGACCACTGATCAACAGTCCAGTGCTGCTTCTCTGTAGCCCAGGTCAGGCGCTTCTGCCACCGTTTCTGGTTCAAAAGTGGCTTGACCTGGGGAATGCAGCACCTATAGCCCCTTTCCTGCACACGCCTGTGCACGGTGGCTCTAAATGTTTCTACTCCAGACTCAGTCCACTGCTTCCACAGGTCCCCCAAGGTCTGGAATCGGCCCTTCTCCACAATCTTCCTCAGGGTCCGGTCACCTCTTCTCGTTGTGCAGCGTTTTCTGCCACACTTTTTCCTTCCCACAGACTTCCCACTTCATACAGCACTCTGCAAACATGCTATTCGTTCAGAAATGTATTTCTGTGTCTTACCCTCTTGTTGAAGGTGTCAATGATGGCCTTCTGGACAGCAGTCAGGTCAGCAGTCTTACCCATGATTGCGGTTTTGAGTAATGAACCAGGCTGGGAGTTTTTAAAAGCCTCAGGAATCTTTTGCAGGTGTTTAGAGTTACTTTGTTGATTCAGATGATGAGGTTAACTGCTCGTTCAGAGAACCTTTTCATGATTTGCTAATTTTTTGAGACAGGTATTTTGGGTTTCATGAGCTGTACGCCAAAATCATCAGTATTAAAACAATAAAAGACCTGATATATTTCAGATGGTGTGGAATAAATCTAAAATATCAGACAGTTTAATTTTTATCATTACATTATGGAAATAATGAACTTTATCACAATTGCTAATTTTTTGACCTGTGTGTGGATTATATATATATATATACACAGATTGATTACAGCTGTGTCTTAGGAAGGCCACATGCATTAAAAGACCAATTTGAAATGTGCTGTTTTCTTAATTTCTGCGGTCTGAGAACCAGTCAGTATCCTTTAAATGTGGACTGGCTGTGCAAATCTGATGGATGGATATTTTAAGAAATGAAGGCATAGCCTACTTTATTTTTACTTTATTTTTATTTACTGTCGGCTGCAGTAGCCCCTCTGTTTTCGTCTCCCATACTGAGCTGCCGGCTATTGGTAACTCAGTTGCTCCAGTTTCAAACTCTTCTTATTAAAGTAAGAGTTAGAGAGGTAAATATAATTGAAATTATGGCTAACTTAGACAGAAAAAGGAGCTAAATCTATGAAAGAAATGTAGCAGTTTAGTTAGTTTTGATTTCCAAGGCATAAGGTGGCAGTTTATCATGATTCAACATAAGTAATAAAATAACGAACTGTGGCCTCATTTTTATTGTTAATGCATTTCTTCCTATTGAGCAGTGAAAGTAAATAAAATCTGTGACATGTCTTTTGCTTTATTAGTCCAGTATTTACTTACTGGAGGGTTTTTTGTGAGTGATGCTGAGCCACAGCTAACAGCTAGCTCCTCTCTCCAGCCGCTCTAACGCAGCTTGTGTCATTCAGCGCGCAGCTGTTGCTCCTCCTTGACTTTGGACTGAACCATTGTTCTAATAATGGTGGGGGGACCTAAAAATTATTCTTATGCTTTTCTTAGATGAATGGCAGATTGTCTTTGTTCTTTGTTTCTATTGCCTTTTTTATATTGATATTGTTTCAATACAAGGATTTCTTTCATTATTCTTTTGCTGGGACAGTTCTAAACTTTTCCGAGATTGGGGGTCCGCAATCCCCCCCACTCTCGCGCGCCCCGGGATTTACACCTATGTGTAATTGGAATCTTGATACGCGACAGACCCGAGGGATTAAACACTCAACAATCATGTTTTCTTACATATTTATATATGTATAAATATGTACATATTTATACATATAAATATGTATAAATATGTACATATTTATACATATAAATATGTACATATTTGTATGTACATATGTGGTCTATGTGACACACACATAGAACATCATTAAATGTGTGTCTAATGGTCTAATGTGTTTCTAATGTGTGTCTAATGTGAAATTTCAGATGCTTCTCTGACTCCCAGCATTAATGTTCCGCCTGACCTGAAGGAGCATGAGTTTGTCACTGTAACCTGCTCAGCTTCACCTCTGTGTCCAGAGGTGAAGCCTTCTGAACTCACCTGGAATCTCCAACAAGTCTCTGTTGTAACACCAGAGAAAACACAGATGGAACCTTTACAACTAAAATCCAGGAGAACATCACTCTGTCAGACACACATGATGGATACAACATCAGATGTTCTGCCAGATATGCTGTGATTGGAGGAGACAAGACAGCAGAGAAAGAAGTGACTCTCAGTGTTTCATGTAAGTGATCCTATCAGCAGGTCATGGTTCAGCTGTTTCTGATCAATAAAGTTCATGTGTCTCATTTTCCTCAGATGCTCCTAGAAACACCTCAGCATCCATCAGTCCATCAGGTTTGGTGTCAACAGGTAGCTGGGTGGAGCTGAGCTGCTCCAGCAGAGCCAACCTCCACCCAGATTCACCTGGTTCAAGAACAGCACACATGGATCCTTTAACGTCTCTTCAGGGCAGGTTTACAGCTTCAATGCTACTGAGCCGGGAGTGTTTACTGTGAGGCCACAAATGAGCTTGGTAGTGAGAGATCAAAAATCATCTGTCTTGACATCAATGGTAATGCCTGTTTTTTAAAAACATAATTTCATGTCTACTCATAATAAATATATATACAGGTCCTTCTAAAAATTAGCATATTGTGATAAAGTTCTTTATTTTCCATAATGTAATGATAAAATTAAACTGTCATATATTTTAGATTCTTTGCACACCAACTGAAATATTTCAGGTCTTTATTGTTTTAATACTGATGATTTTGGCGTACAGCTCATGAAAACCCAAAAGCCCTGTCTCAAAAAATTAGCATATTTCATCCGACCAATGAAAGAAAAGTGTTTTAATACCAGAAAAGTCAACCTTCAAATACTTATGTTCAGTTATGCACTCAATACCTGGTCAGGAATCCTTTTGCAGCCTTCAATGCGGCGTGGCATGGAGGCAATAAGCCTGTGGCACTGCGGAGGTGTTATGGAGGCCCAGGATGCTTCGATAGCGGCCTTAAGCTCATCCAGAGTGTTGGGTGTTGCTTCTCATACTTTCTCTTCACAATATCCCACAGATTCTCTATGGGGTTCAGGTCAGGAGAGTTGGCAGGCCAATTGAGCACAGTAATACCATGGTCAGTGGTTTGGCACTGTGAGCAGGTGCCAAGTTGTGCTGAAAAATGAAATCTTCATCTCCATAAAGCTTTTCAGCAGATGGAAGCATGAAGTGCTCCAAAGTCTCCTGATAGCTGCTGCATTGACCCTGCCCTTGATAAAACACAGTGGACCAACACCAGCAGCTGACATGGCTCCCCAGATCATCACTGACTGTGGGTTCTTGACACTGGACTTCTGGCATTTTGGCATTTCCTTCTCCCCAGTCTTCCTCCAGACTTTGGCACCTTGAGTTTTGAATGACATGCAAAATTTGCTTTCATCTGAAAAAAGTACTTTGGACCACTGATCAACAGTCCAGTGCTGCTTCTCTGTAGCCCAGGTCAGGCGCTTCTGCCACCGTTTCTGGTTCAAAAGTGGCTTGACCTGGGGAATGCAGCACCTATAGCCCTGTTCCTGCACACTCCTGTGCACGGTGGCTCTAAATGTTTCTACTCCAGACTCAGTCCACTGCTTCCACAGGTCCCCAAGGTCTGGAATCGGCCCTTCTCCACAATCTTCCTCAGGGTCCGGTCACCTCTTCTCGTTGTGCAGCGTTTTCTGCCACGCTTTTTCCTTCCCACAGACTTCCCACTTCATACAGCACTCTGCAAACATGCTATTCGTTCAGAAATGTATTTCTGTGTCTTACCCTCTTGTTGAAGGTGTCAATGATGGCCTTCTGGACAGCAGTCAGGTCAGCAGTCTTACCCATGATTGCGGTTTTGAGTAATGAACCAGGCTGGGAGTTTTTAAAGCCTCAGGAATCTTTTGCAGGTGTTTAGAGTTACTTTGTTGATTCAGATGATGAGGTTAACTGCTCGTTCAGAGAACCTTTTCATGATATGCTAATTTTTTGAGACACGTATTTTGGGTTTTCATGAGCTGTACGCCAAAATCATCAGTATTAAAACAATAAAAGACCTGAAATATTTCAGATGGTGTGGAATAAATCTAAATATCAGACAGTTTAATTTTATCATTACATTATGGAAAATAATTAACTTTATCACAATATGCTAACAGCTGTGTCTTAGGAAGGCCACATGCATTAAAAGACCAATTTGAAATGTGCTGTTTTCTTAATTCTGCGGTCTGAGAACCAGTCAGTATCCTTTAAATGTGCACCGGCTGTGCAAATCTGATGGATGGATATTTTAAGAAATAAAGGCATAGCCTACTTTATTTTTCTTTATTTTTATTTACTGTCGGCTGCAGTAGCCCCTCTGTTTTCGTCTCCATACTGAGCTGCCGGCATTGGTAACTCAGCTGCTCCAGTTTCAAACTCTTCTTATTAAAGTAAGAGTTAGAGAGGTAAATATAATTGAAATATTGGCTAACTTAGACAGAAAAAGGAGCTAAGTCTATGAAAGAAATGTAGCAGTTTAGTTTTGATTTCAAGGCATAAGGTGGCAGTTTATCATGATTCAAATAAGTAATAAATAACGAACTGTGGCCTCATTTTATTGTTAATGCATTTCTTCCTATTGAGCAGTGAAAGTAAATAAAATCTGTGACATGTCTTTGCTTTATAGTCCAGTATTTACTTACTGGAGGGTTTTTTGTGAGTGATGCTGAGCCACAGCTAACAGCTAGCTCCTCTCTCCAGCCGCTCTAACGCAGCTTGTGTCATTCAGCAGCGCAGCTGTTGCTCCTCCTTGACTTTGGACTGAACCATTGTTCTAATAATGGTGGGGGGACCTAAAATTAATTCTTATGCTTTTCTTAGATGAATGGCAGATTGTCTTCGTTCTTTGTTTCTATTGCCTTTTTTATATTGATATTGTTTCAATACAAGGATTTCTTTCATTATCTCTTTTGCTGGACAGTTCTAAACTTTTCCGAGATTGGGGGTCCGCAATCCCCCCCACTCTCGCGCGCCCCGGATTTACACCTATGTGTAATGGAATCTTGATACGCGACAGACCCGAGGGATTAAACACTCAACAATCATGTTTTCTTACATATTTATATATGTATAATATGTACATATTTATACATATAAATGTATAAATATGTACATATTTATACATATAAATATGTACATATTTGTATGTACATATGTGTTCTATGTGACACACACATAGAACATCAGTTAAATGTGTGTCTAATGTGTCTAATGTGTTCTAATGTGTGTCTAATGTGAAATTTCAGATGCTTCTCTGACTCCCAGCATTAATGTTCCGCCTGACCTGAAGGAGCATGAGTTTGTCACTGTAACCTGCTCAGCTTCACCTCTGTGTCCAGAGGTGAAGCCTTCTGAACTCACCTGGAATCTCCAACAAGTCTCTGTTGTAACACCAGAGAAAAACACAGATGGAACCTTTACAACTAAATCCAGGAGAACATCACTCTGTCAGACACACATGATGGATACAACATCAGATGTTCTGCCAGATATGCTGTGATTGGAGGAGACAAGACAGCAGAGAAGAAGTGACTCTCAGTGTTTCATGTAAGTGATCCTATCAGCAGGTCATGGTTCAGCTGTTTCTGATCAATAAAGTTCATGTGTCTCATTTTCCTCAGATGCTCCTAGAAACACCTCAGCATCCATCAGTCCATCAGGTTTGGTGTCAACAGGTAGCTGGGTGGAGCTGAGCTGCTCCAGCAGAGCCAAACCTCCACCCAGATTCACCTGGTTCAAGAACAGCACACATGGATCCTTTAACGTCTCTTCAGGGCAGGTTTACAGCTTCAATGCTACTGAGCCGGGAGTGTTTTACTGTGAGGCCACAAATGAGCTTGGTAGTGAGAGATCAAAAATCATCTGTCTTGACATCAATGGTAATGCCTGTTTTTTTAAAAACATAATTTCATGTCTACTCATAATAATTATATATACAGGTCCTTCTAAAAAATTAGCATATTGTGATAAAGTTGTTTTATTTCCATAATGTAATGATAAAAATTAAACTGTCATATATTTTAGATTCTTTGCACACCAACTGAAATATTTCAGGTCTTTTATTGTTTTAATACTGATGATTTTGGCGTACAGCTCATGAAAACCCAAAAGCCCTGTCTCAAAAAATTAGCATATTTCATCCGACCAATGAAAGAAAAGTGTTTTAATACAGAAAAGTCAACCTTCAATACTTATGTTCAGTTATGCACTCAATACCTGGTCAGGAATCCTTTTGCAGCCTTCAATGCGGCGTGGCATGGAGGCAATAAGCCTGTGGCACTGCGGAGGTGTTATGGAGGCCCAGGATGCTTCGATAGCGGCCTTAAGCTCATCCAGAGTGTTGGGTGTTGCTTCTCATACTTTCTCTTCACAATATCCCACAGATTCTCTATGGGGTTCAGGTCAGGAGAGTTGGCAGGCCAATTGAGCACAGTAATACCATGGTCAGTGGTTTTGGCACTGTGAGCAGGTGCCAAGTTGTGCTGAAAAATGAAATCTTCATCTCCATAAAGCTTTTCAGCAGATGGAAGCATGAAGTGCTCCAAAGTCTCCTGATAGCTGCTGCATTGACCCTGCCCTTGATAAAACACAGTGGACCAACACCAGCAGCTGACATGGCTCCCCAGATCATCACTGACTGTGGGTTCTTGACACTGGACTTCTGGCATTTTGGCATTTCCTTCTCCCCAGTCTTCCTCCAGACTTTGGCACCTTGAGTTTTGAATGACATGCAAAATTTGCTTTCATCTGAAAAAAGTACTTTGGACCACTGATCAACAGTCCAGTGCTGCTTCTCTGTAGCCCAGGTCAGGCGCTTCTGCCACCGTTTCTGGTTCAAAAGTGGCTTGACCTGGGAATGCAGCACCTATAGCCCCTTTCCTGCACACGCCTGTGCACGGTGGCTCTAAATGTTTCTACTCCAGACTCAGTCCACTGCTTCCACAGGTCCCCCAAGGTCTGGAATCGGCCCTTCTCCACAATCTTCCTCAGGGTCCGGTCACCTCTTCTCGTTGTGCAGCGTTTTCTGCCACGCTTTTTCCTTCCCACAGACTTCCCACTTCATACAGCACTCTGCAAACATGCTATTCGTTCAGAAATGTATTTCTGTGTCTTACCCTCTTGTTGAAGGTGTCAATGAAGGCCTTCTGGACAGCAGTCAGGTCAGCAGTCTTACCCATGATTGCGGTTTTGAGTAATGAACCAGGCTGGGAGTTTTTAAAAGCCTCAGGAATCTTTTGCAGGTGTTTAGAGTTACTTTGTTGATTCAGATGATGAGGTTAACTGCTCGTTCAGAGAACCTTTTCATGATATGCTAATTTTTTGAGACACGTATTTTGGGTTTTCATGAGCTGTACGCCAAAATCATCAGTATTAAAACAATAAAAGACCTGATATATTTCAGATGGTGTGGAATAAATCTAAAATATCAGACAGTTTAATTTTTATCATTACATTATGGAAAATAATGAACTTTATCACAATATGCTAACAGCTGTGTCTTAGGAAGGCCACATGCATTAAAAGACCAATTTGAAATGTGCTGTTTTCTTAATTCTGCGGTCTGAGAACCAGTCAGTATCCTTTAAAATGTGCACCGGCTGTGCAAATCTGATGGATGGATATTTTAAGAAATAAAGGCATAGCCTACTTTATTTTTACTTTATTTTTATTTACTGTCGGCTGCAGTAGCCCCTCTGTTTTCGTCTCCCATACTGAGCTGCCGGCTATTGGTAACTCAGCTGCTCCAGTTTCAAACTCTTCTTATTAAAGTAAGAGTTAGAGAGGTAAATATAATTTAAATATTGGCTAACTTAGACAGAAAAAGGAGCTAAGTCTATGAAAGAAATGTAGCAGTTTAGTTAGTTTTGATTTCCAAGGCATAAGGTGGCAGTTTATCATGATTCAACATAAGTAATAAAATAACGAACTGTGGCCTCATTTTTATTGTTAATGCATTTCTTCCTATTGAGCAGTGAAAGTAAATAAAATCTGTGACATGTCTTTTGCTTTATAACCGTCCAGTATTTACTTACTGGAGGGTTTTTTGTGAGTGATGCTGAGCCACAGCTAACAGCTAGCTCCTCTCTCCAGCCGCTCTAACGCAGCTTGTGTCATTCAGCGGCGCAGCTGTTGCTCCTCCTTGACTTTGGACTGAACCATTGTTCTAATAATGGTGGGGGGGACCTAAAAATTAATTCTTATGCTTTTCTTAGATGAATGGCAGATTGTCTTCGTTCTTTGTTTCTATTGCCTTTTTTATATTGATATTGTTTCAATACAAGGATTTCTTTCATTATCTCTTTTGCTGGGACAGTTCTAAACTTTTCCGAGATTGGGGGGTCCGCAATCCCCCCCCACTCTCGCGCGCCCCGGGATTTACACCTATGTGTAATTGGAATCTTGATACGCGACAGACCCGAGGGATTAAACACTCAACAATCATGTTTTCTTACATATTTATATATGTATAAATATGTACATATTTATACATATAAATATGTATAAATATGTACATATTTATACATATAAATATGTACATATTTGTATGTACATATGTGTTCTATGTGACACACACATAGAACATCAGTTAAATGTGTGTCTAATGTGTCTAATGTGTTTCTAATGTGTGTCTAATGTGAAATTTCAGATGCTTCTCTGACTCCCAGCATTAATGTTCCGCCTGACCTGAAGGAGGATGAGTTTGTCACTGTAACCTGCTCAGCTTCACCTCTGTGTCCAGAGGTGAAGCCTTCTGAACTCACCTGGAATCTCCAACAAGTCTCTGTTGTAACACCAGAGAAAAACACAGATGGAACCTTTACAACTAAAATCCAGGAGAACATCACTCTGTCAGACACACATGATGGATACAACATCAGATGTTCTGCCAGATATGCTGTGATTGGAGGAGACAAGACAGCAGAGAAAGAAGTGACTCTCAGTGTTTCATGTAAGTGATCCTATCAGCAGGTCATGGTTCAGCTGTTTCTGATCAATAAAGTTCATGTGTCTCATTTTCCTCAGATGCTCCTAGAAACACCTCAGCATCCATCAGTCCATCAGGTTTGGTGTCAACAGGTAGCTGGGTGGAGCTGAGCTGCTCCAGCAGAGCCAAACCTCCACCCAGATTCACCTGGTTCAAGAACAGCACACATGGATCCTTTAACGTCTCTTCAGGGCAGGTTTACAGCTTCAATGCTACTGAGCCGGGAGTGTTTTACTGTGAGGCCACAAATGAGCTTGGTAGTGAGAGATCAAAAATCATCTGTCTTGACATCAATGGTAATGCCTGTTTTTTTAAAAACATAATTTCATGTCTACTCATAATAAATATATATACAGGTCCTTCTAAAAATTAGCATATTGTGATAAAGTTCTTTATTTTCCATAATGTAATGATAAAAATTAAACTGTCATATATTTTAGATTCTTTGCACACCAACTGAAATATTTCAGGTCTTTTATTGTTTTAATACTGATGATTTTGGCGTACAGCTCATGAAAACCCAAAAGCCCTGTCTCAAAAAATTAGCATATTTCATCCGACCAATGAAAGAAAAGTGTTTTAATACCAGAAAAGTCAACCTTCAAATACTTATGTTCAGTTATGCACTCAATACCTGGTCAGGAATCCTTTTGCAGCCTTCAATGCGGCGTGGCATGGAGGCAATAAGCCTGTGGCACTGCGGAGGTGTTATGGAGGCCCAGGATGCTTCGATAGCGGCCTTAAGCTCATCCAGAGTGTTGGGTGTTGCTTCTCATACTTTCTCTTCACAATATCCCACAGATTCTCTATGGGGTTCAGGTCAGGAGAGTTGGCAGGCCAATTGAGCACAGTAATACCATGGTCAGTGGTTTTGGCACTGTGAGCAGGTGCCAAGTTGTGCTGAAAAATGAAATCTTCATCTCCATAAAGCTTTTCAGCAGATGGAAGCATGAAGTGCTCCAAAGTCTCCTGATAGCTGCTGCATTGACCCTGCCCTTGATAAAACACAGTGGACCAACACCAGCAGCTGACATGGCTCCCCAGATCATCACTGACTGTGGGTTCTTGACACTGGACTTCTGGCATTTTGGCATTTCCTTCTCCCCAGTCTTCCTCCAGACTTTGGCACCTTGAGTTTTGAATGACATGCAAAATTTGCTTTCATCTGAAAAAGTACTTTGGACCACTGATCAACAGTCCAGTGCTGCTTCTCTGTAGCCCAGGTCAGGCGCTTCTGCCACCGTTTCTGGTTCAAAAGTGGCTTGACCTGGGGAATGCAGCACCTATAGCCCCTTTCCTGCACACGCCTGTGCACGGTGGCTCTAAATGTTTCTACTCCAGACTCAGTCCACTGCTTCCACAGGTCCCCCAAGGTCTGGAATCGGCCCTTCTCCACAATCTTCCTCAGGGTCCGGTCACCTCTTCTCGTTGTGCAGCGTTTTCTGCCACGCTTTTTCCTTCCCACAGACTTCCCACTTCATACAGCACTCTGCAAACATGCTATTCGTTCAGAAATGTATTTCTGTGTCTTACCCTCTTGTTGAAGGTGTCAATGATGGCCTTCTGGACAGCAGTCAGGTCAGCAGTCTTACCCATGATTGCGGTTTTGAGTAATGAACCAGGCTGGGAGTTTTTAAAAGCCTCAGGAATCTTTTGCAGGTGTTTAGAGTTACTTTGTTGATTCAGATGATGAGGTTAACTGCTCGTTCAGAGAACCTTTTCATGATATGCTAATTTTTTGAGACACGTATTTTGGGTTTTCATGAGCTGTACGCCAAAATCATCAGTATTAAAACAATAAAAGACCTGAAATATTTCAGATGGTGTGGAATAAATCTAAAATATCAGACAGTTTAATTTTTATCATTACATTATGGAAAATAATTAACTTTATCACAATATGCTAACAGCTGTGTCTTAGGAAGGCCACATGCATTAAAAGACCAATTTGAAATGTGCTGTTTTCTTAATTCTGCGGTCTGAGAACCAGTCAGTATCCTTTAAAATGTGCACCGGCTGTGCAAATCTGATGGATGGATATTTTAAGAAATAAAGGCATAGCCTACTTTATTTTTTCTTTATTTTTATTTACTGTCGGCTGCAGTAGCCCCTCTGTTTTCGTCTCCCATACTGAGCTGCCGGCAATTGGTAACTCAGCTGCTCCAGTTTCAAACTCTTCTTATTAAAGTAAGAGTTAGAGAGGTAAATATAATTGAAATATTGGCTAACTTAGACAGAAAAAGGAGCTAAGTCTATGAAAGAAATGTAGCAGTTTAGTTTTGATTTTCAAGGCATAAGGTGGCAGTTTATCATGATTCAAAATAAGTAATAAAATAACGAACTGTGGCCTCATTTTTATTGTTAATGCATTTCTTCCTATTGAGCAGTGAAAGTAAATAAAATCTGTGACATGTCTTTTGCTTTATTAGTCCAGTATTTACTTACTGGAGGGTTTTTTGTGAGTGATGCTGAGCCACAGCTAACAGCTAGCTCCTCTCTCCAGCCGCTCTAACGCAGCTTGTGTCATTCAGCAGCGCAGCTGTTGCTCCTCCTTGACTTTGGACTGAACCATTGTTCTAATAATGGTGGGGGGGACCTAAAAATTAATTCTTATGCTTTTCTTAGATGAATGGCAGATTGTCTTCGTTCTTTGTTTCTATTGCCTTTTTTATATTGATATTGTTTCAATACAAGGATTTCTTTCATTATCTCTTTTGCTGGGACAGTTCTAAACTTTTCCGAGATTGGGGGGTCCGCAATCCCCCCCCACTCTCGCGCGCCCCGGGATTTACACCTATGTGTAATTGGAATCTTGATACGCGACAGACCCGAGGGATTAAACACTCAACAATCATGTTTTCTTACATATTTATATATGTATAAATATGTACATATTTATACATATAAATATGTATAAATATGTACATATTTATACATATGTACATATTTATATGTACATATGTGTTCTATGTGACACACACATAGAACATCAGTTAAATGTGTGTCTAATGTGTCTAATGTGTTTCTAATGTGTGTCTAATGTGAAATTTCAGATGCTTCTCTGACTCCCAGCATTAATGTTCCGCCTGACCTGAAGGAGGATGAGTTTGTCACTGTAACCTGCTCAGCTTCACCTCTGTGTCCAGAGGTGAAGCCTTCTGAACTCACCTGGAATCTCCAACAAGTCTCTGTTGTAACACCAGAGAAAAACACAGATGGAACCTTTACAACTAAAATCCAGGAGAACATCACTCTGTCAGACACACATGATGGATACAACATCAGATGTTCTGCCAGATATGCTGTGATTGGAGGAGACAAGACAGCAGAGAAAGAAGTGACTCTCAGTGTTTCATGTAAGTGATCCTATCAGCAGGTCATGGTTCAGCTGTTTCTGATCAATAAAGTTCATGTGTCTCATTTTCCTCAGATGCTCCTAGAAACACCTCAGCATCCATCAGTCCATCAGGTTTGGTGTCAACAGGTAGCTGGGTGGAGCTGAGCTGCTCCAGCAGAGCCACACCTCCACCCAGATTCACCTGGTTCAAGAACAGCACACATGGATCCTTTAACGTCTCTTCAGGGCAGGTTTACAGCTTCAATGCTACTGAGCCGGGAGTGTTTTACTGTGAGGCCACAAATGAGCTTGGTAGTGAGAGATCAAAAATCATCTGTCTTGACATCAATGGTAATGCCTGTTTTTTTAAAAACATAATTTCATGTCTACTCATAATAAATATATATACAGGTCCTTCTAAAAAATTAGCATATTGTGATAAAGTTCTTTATTTTCCATAATGTAATGATAAAAATTAAACTGTCATATATTTTAGATTCTTTGCACACCAACTGAAATATTTCAGGTCTTTTATTGTTTTAATACTGATGATTTTGGCGTACAGCTCATGAAAACCCAAAAGCCCTGTCTCAAAAAATTAGCATATTTCATCCGACCAATGAAAGAAAAGTGTTTTAATACCAGAAAAGTCAACCTTCAAATACTTATGTTCAGTTATGCACTCAATACCTGGTCAGGAATCCTTTTGCAGCCTTCAATGCGGCGTGGCATGGAGGCAATAAGCCTGTGGCACTGCGGAGGTGTTATGGAGGCCCAGGATGCTTCGATAGCGGCCTTAAGCTCATCCAGAGTGTTGGGTGTTGCTTCTCATACTTTCTCTTCACAATATCCCACAGATTCTCTATGGGGTTCAGGTCAGGAGAGTTGGCAGGCCAATTGAGCACAGTAATACCATGGTCAGTGGTTTTGGCACTGTGAGCAGGTGCCAAGTTGTGCTGAAAAATGAAATCTTCATCTCCATAAAGCTTTTCAGCAGATGGAAGCATGAAGTGCTCCAAAGTCTCCTGATAGCTGCTGCATTGACCCTGCCCTTGATAAAACACAGTGGACCAACACCAGCAGCTGACATGGCTCCCCAGATCATCACTGACTGTGGGTTCTTGACACTGGACTTCTGGCATTTTGGCATTTCCTTCTCCCCAGTCTTCCTCCAGACTTTGGCACCTTGAGTTTTGAATGACATGCAAAATTTGCTTTCATCTGAAAAAAGTACTTTGGACCACTGATCAACAGTCCAGTGCTGCTTCTCTGTAGCCCAGGTCAGGCGCTTCTGCCACCGTTTCTGGTTCAAAAGTGGCTTGACCTGGGGAATGCAGCACCTATAGCCCCTTTCCTGCACACGCCTGTGCACGGTGGCTCTAAATGTTTCTACTCCAGACTCAGTCCACTGCTTCCACAGGTCCCCCAAGGTCTGGAATCGGCCCTTCTCCACAATCTTCCTCAGGGTCCGGTCACCTCTTCTCGTTGTGCAGCGTTTTCTGCCACGCTTTTTCCTTCCCACAGACTTCCCACTTCATACAGCACTCTGCAAACATGCTATTCGTTCAGAAATGTATTTCTGTGTCTTACCCTCTTGTTGAAGGTGTCAATGATGGCCTTCTGGACAGCAGTCAGGTCAGCAGTCTTACCCATGATTGCGGTTTTGAGTAATGAACCAGGCTGGGAGTTTTTAAAAGCCTCAGGAATCTTTTGCAGGTGTTTAGAGTTACTTTGTTGATTCAGATGATGAGGTTAACTGCTCGTTCAGAGAACCTTTTCATGATATGCTAATTTTTTGAGACACGTATTTTGGGTTTTCATGAGCTGTACGCCAAAATCATCAGTATTAAAACAATAAAAGACCTGAAATATTTCAGATGGTGTGGAATAAATCTAAAATATCAGACAGTTTAATTTTTATCATTACATTATGGAAAATAATGAACTTTATCACAATCTGCTAATTTTTTGACCTGTGTGTGTGGATTATATATATATATACACAGATTGATTACAGCTGTGTCTTAGGAAGGCCACATGCATTAAAAGACCAATTTGAAATGTGCTGTTTTCTTAATTTCTGCGGTCTGAGAACCAGTCAGTATCCTTTAAAATGTGGACTGGCTGTGCAAATCTGATGGATGGATATTTTAAGAAATGAAGGCATAGCCTACTTTATTTTTACTTTATTTTTATTTACTGTCGGCTGCAGTAGCCCCTCTGTTTTCGTCTGCCATACTGAGCTGCCGGCTATTGGTAACTCAGTTGCTCCAGTTTCAAACTCTTCTTATTAAAGTAAGAGTTAGAGAGGTAAATATAATTGAAATTATGGCTAACTTAGACAGAAAAAGGAGCTAAATCTATGAAATAAATGTAGCAGTTTAGTTAGTTTTGATTTCCAAGGCATAAGGTGGCAGTTTATCATGATTCAACATAAGTAATAAAATAACGAACTGTGGCCTCATTTTTATTGTTAATGCATTTCTTCCTATTGAGCAGTGAAAGTAAATAAAATCTGTGACATGTCTTTTGCTTTATAACCGTCCAGTATTTACTTACTGGAGGGTTTTTTGTGAGTGATGCTGAGCCACAGCTAACAGCTAGCTCCTCTCTCCAGCCGCTCTAACGCAGCTTGTGTCATTCAGCAGCGCAGCTGTTGCTCCTCCTTGACTTTGGACTGAACCATTGTTCTAATAATGGTGGGGGGGACCTAAAAATTAATTCTTATGCTTTTCTTAGATGAATGGCAGATTGTCTTCGTTCTTTGTTTCTATTGCCTTTTTTATATTGATATTGTTTCAATACAAGGATTTCTTTCATTATTTCTTTTGCTGGGACAGTTCTAAACTTTTCCGAGATTGGGGGGTCCGCAATCCCCCCCGTCTCCCCCCCCCCGCCCCCCCCGGGCGCGCCCGGGATTTACACCTATGTGTAATCGGAATCTTGATACGCGACAGACCCGAGGGATTAAACACTCAACAATCATGTTTTCTTACATATATAAATATGTGACACACACATAGAACATCAGTTAAATGTGTGTCTAATGTGAAATTTCAGATGCTTCTCTGACTCCCAGCATTAATGTTCCGCCTGACCTGAAGGAGCATGAGTTTGTCACTGTAACCTGCTCAGCTTCACCTCTGTGTCCAGAGGTGAAGCCTTCTGAACTCACCTGGAATCTCCAACAAGTCTCTGTTGTAACACCAGAGAAAAACACAGATGGAACCTTTACAACTAAAATCCAGAAGAACATCACTCTGTCAGACACACATGATGGATACAACATCACATGTTCTGCCAGATATCCTGTGATTGGAGGAGACAAGACAGCAGAGAAAGAAGTGACTCTCAGTGTTTCATGTAAGTGATCCTATCAGCAGGTCATGGTTCAGCTGTTTCTGATCAATAAAGTTCATGTGTCTCATTTTCCTCAGATGCTCCTAGAAACACCTCAGCATCCATCAGTCCATCAGGTTTTGTGTCAGCAGGTAGCTGGGTGGAGCTGAGCTGCTCCAGCAGAGCCAAACCTCCACCCAGATTCACCTGGTTCAAGAAGAACAGAGGTGGACCCTTTAACGTCTCTTCAGAGCAGGTTTATAGCTTCAATGCTACTGAGCCAGGAGACTATGACTGTGAGGCCACAAATGAGCTTGGTAGTGAAAGATCAAAAATCATCTGTCTTGAAATCAATGGTAATACATGTTTTTTTAAAAGCTAAATTTCATGTCTACTTTATATATATATATATATATATATATATATATATATATATATATATATATATATATATATATATATATATATATATATATATATATATATATATATATGCACATTGCCAGTGCTCAAAAAAATAGCATTTTTTTGAGGATATATATAAGTATATATGTGTGTCAGTGTTGTGTTCAAGACCACCTAACCCGAGACCAAGACAAGACCAAGACCAGAGTGTATCGAGACCGAGACAAGACCAAGACTTTTTAGGGTCCGAGACCAAGTCATGACCAAGACCAGGGCCCCGCGCTACATGACACAATAAATGTAAAATATGATCAAAATTGCTTCTCAAAATGATCTGAAAGATCCATATTTCCTTAAAAACACCTAGATATTAAATACTTAATACATTTTACCAATATTAAATATTCCATCTCTGTGCTACAATGTGTGATAGTCTCATGCCATCCCTAAAAAGATAACGCCCTGGGCATTTGCCCATATTGCTGATGTAAGAAACCACCACTGTCTGTACCATTAAACATAGCAATTGAGGCAATGCCTCGACGGTAAATAACGCTCAACTATGAACACTGATCAAGGAGCAACAAGCAAGAAGTAACCAAACAGAAGGAGCTTATCGTGACTGTTTTCACTCTCTCTCCCAGCAGTGGAGGAGCCAGAGGGGGGTCATCTGATTGGCCCCCCCAGTGCCCCCCCCTGATGATTGACATGTAACAGCACCAGGTTATTCCTGTACATTATTTGGAATCATTCTAAGTCAACCTAATATCTAAAGAAGAAAAACAATAATAAATATATGAAAAGAAATGTATAAAACTTTATATAAGTCCATGTGATGACATAAATAAATAGATTTATATCAGGCGTGATACCAGCCTCCTTTATACTTGTACTCATAAAGACTCCTGGATGTTTCAGTTGTGCTGCACTGTGGTGCAACTCAAAGGCCAAAGCACTTCATACCTGGTGGTGATGGTAAAACACCAATAAGTTATTTATTGATCCTCCGCAAAAAAGAGAAAAAAACCGAAGAGGTGCCGACAATGTTCGTAGTTTGGAGCAGAGGTTACGCTAGAGTTTTTTTATTGTCCGTCAAAGAAAAAAATCATTTTATTTCCAATTTGTAGTCATCAAATGAAACATTTATTATTTCTCTGCGAGAACGTTTTCGAAATCAGGTAACAATTCATGAAATTACGTGATTAGAAGACGACAGAACTCTGATCGTTTCCTGATCCCGCAGCGGGAGAAAAACCCAGCAGAAGCGGATCAGCTGCGCTAGGCGCTCCAAACACTCTGGTCCGTTAAAGCGTCCAGATCAGAGATGATTCTCTGACAGATATTGTTCTTAGTATGATTAATAATGAGCTCCACGATGTTCTCTGTGCGTAAAGTTGAAACTGTCTGCGCACCAAGTGGTCAGCTGCGCTTGATCACAGTCTGGACAGAAACCAGCGAACTGCTCTCTGTTCTTATCAAGACGAGGGTGAGGAGGGAATCTGACATATTAACTCAGTTAAGTTTTTACTGGTTTTGTTTTTAAAACACCATTAACGTAAGCAGTGTAACTATATATTGTATATTTGTCGTTTGTCGTCTCATGTGTGATTAATTGGAGCGTAACGGTGGAGCATTTATGCGCATTTATTGCCCAGCGCTCTGCGCTTGTTTCTGCCTAACGGATCTGCACTTTAATTTCTTTCCTCTCTCAACAGTCAGCTGTTATTCCTCTACTTATACTACAACAATATTCTCTTTAGGTTTTCTGTGTGTGCTGCAAACTCATTAAATGTAAACTCATTAGAAGCCCGAGCCTCCATCAGGCAAATAATTCTGGTCCGACCCGAAATATTTTTACCTGTCAAAGCAGAGCTTCCTAGCCAAGGTGTAACTCATCAACAGGCTGTCAGCTCCCAGTCAGAAAGACGCATTTAGTTCAGTGTCCATGAGATGATATTCAGAAAGGATTTTTTATTTGATTGATTTTAGTTTCCTCTGCGATAAACTCTTTGCGTAAAGTCTATCATGTCTCCATGTGCGCCAATCAAAGGTGTTAATTATAACATGTCAAATGACAGAGGAGCTTAAAAAATAACCAAACTGAATATTTGGCTATTTAAATTATATATATATATATATATATATATATATATATATATATATATAATGTTACAACGGTGACATTGAGCTGTCAGTGTGGGTCCTTAGGCAAGACCCTTGGAGCTATATAGCCTACCTCATACCATGAGAGACACAAATAAGCACAACATGCCGGCTCAGACGTCGCCCGGCCAAACAAGGTCTGCGTCAGGTGCTGGGGAACCAGAGCACCCTGATGAAAAATGGGCTACTGGAACAAGACGGAAATGGGCGAGAGGTGAAAACATGGATCTGTTGGAATGCTACTACTCAAGCAATCCTAGTCAGAAGGGCTACATGCAAAGGCTGTGGGAGGAATGGTTAGCTCGACATCCCCAGTCAACACTAACTGCCAAACAACTAGTAGCTCAGTGTTCCAACATCCGCAAACGGCAACTGCTGTCACAACTTGAGATTGACGAGGTACGACACAAGTGCTACGGCAAGGGGAAGGAGCCAGGATGCCAGGTCAGAAGGGAGTCAACTACAACTCCCCGCCCAGAGACTGGGTATGTAGCCCCAGTAATGAACGAACCATCTGAGCTGAACGAGGCAGCAACTGACCTGAGAGAGAGAATCATGGCCCGAATGAACACCAGACGACCCCGACGCCAATTACAACGGCTGAGTGAAGTACCATCAGAAAGTCTCATTCAAGATGTGAATGCAGCATTGAGAACGATCCCTACCAACACCATAACAGAAACCAATGAGCTGATATACAACTCAGCATCAGTGATCCTTGAGATGCTTGGTTATAAGAGCAACCATGAGACCCAATACCCACCATGGAAAAGACGGTTAGAGGCTAAGATCAAGATAACAAGGAGGGAAGTGAGCCAACTGTCAGAGCTCCAAAGGGGTGCAATGAAAAGATCAGTACCCAAGAAGTACAGCCAGATGCCCATACCTGAAGCACTCGAAACTGCCAAACAAAGGCTCCAAGCCTTGGCCAGCCGTCTAAAGAGATACACGAGAGAAAATGAAGCCAGGGGGATTAACCGGCTCTTCTCCACCCAACCAGCTAAAGTGTACTCTCAATGGCAGGGTAATAACAGAGCAGACCCACCCAGGCTGGAGACTGAACAATACTGTAAAGGCATATGGGAAAGGGAGGCGTCCCACAACAGCAATGCACAGTGGCTAACCTCTCTACGAGAGGACCACAGCAACCTCCCTGAACAAGCCCCGGTAACCATCACTGTGGCAGATGTCCAAGACAGAGTCTCGGGTATGAAAAACTGGACAGCACCAGGACCTGACATGATCCATGACTACTGGCTTAAGAAACTCACTGCCCTCCATGAGCGACTGGCAGCTCAACTGAACCAGCTGCTACAAAATGGGACTCACCCTGAATGGTTAACTGAAGGGCGCACAATCCTGATACAGAAGGAACCCTCGAAGGGTTCAGTCCCGTCCAACTATCGGCCAATAACCTGTCTCTCTACAACATGGAAGCTCGTGTCAGGCATCATAGCGGCTAAGATAAGCGGGCACATGGATAAATACATGAGCAAGGCACAGAAGGGCATAGGCATAAATAGCAGAGGAGCCAAACACCAACTCTTTGTAGACCACACAGTCGCCCGAGACTGCAAAACCCGACACACCAACCTGTGTACCGCTTGGATTGATTACAAGAAAGCCTATGACTCAATGCCACACACTTGGATCATTGAATGCTTAGAGATGTACAACATCAATAGGACTCTAAGAGCCTTCATTGCAAATGCCATGGGGCTGTGGAAAACCACCCTTGAAGCCAACTGCAAACCACTTGCACAAGTGTCCATCAAATGTGGCATATACCAAGGAGATGCTCTGTCCCCACTGCTGTTCTGCATAGGCCTGGACCCTCTCAGTCAAATCATCAACAAGACTGGCTACGGATACCGACTCAAGAATGGGACCACGATCAGTCACCTCCTCTACATGGATGACATCAAGCTGTACGCCAAGAGCGAGCGAGACATCGACTCACTGATCCACACCACCAGGATCTATAGCACTGACATTGGGATGTCATTCGGACTAGAGAAGTGTGGTCGGATGGTTACAAAGAGAGGGAAGGTCGCCCACACAGAAGGGTTCTCACTCCCAGAAGGAACAATAGCAGACATAGAGCACAGCTACAAGTACCTGGGAATACCACAAGCAAATGGCAACCTCGATGAGGTCACAAGGAAAGGAGCCACAGCCAAATACCTCCAACGAATAAGGCAAGTCCTGAGAAGCCAGCTCAATGGCAAGAACAAGATCCGTGCAATAAACAGCTATGCCTTACCAGTAATCAGATACCCTGCCGAAATAATTAGCTGGCCAATGGAAGAGATGAAGGCCACGGATGTTAAGACTAGGAAGCTACTAACCATGCATGGAGGGTTCCACCCCAAATCCTGCACCCTGAGACTGTACACGAGCCGTAAGGAAGGAGGCAGAGGACTAGTGAGTGTGAGAGCCACTGTCCATGATGAAACATCCAAGATCCATAAATACATCAAGGACAAAGCCTCAACGGACGATGTGCTCAGCGAATGTCTCAGGCAATGGGGAACAGAAGACAAGGTGCTGGAAGTACCATCATGGGAGGACAAGCCCATACATGGGATGTACCACAGACAAATAACTGAAGTGGCTGATGTCAGGAAAACCTACCAATGGCTGGAGAAAGCTGGACTCAAGGACAGCACAGAGGCACTCATCCTGGCCGCCCAGGAACAGGCCCTAAACACCAGAGCAATAGAGGCTCAGATCTACCACACCAGACAAGACCCAAGGTGTAGGTTGTGCAAGGAGGCCCCTGAGACAGTCCAGCACATAATAGCAGGGTGCAAGATGCTGGCAGGGAAAGCGTACATGGAACGACATAACCAAGTGGCGGGCATAGTGTACAGGAACATCTGTGCAGAATATGGACTGGAAGCCCCGAGATCAAAGTGGGGAACACCCCCAAAAGTGGTGGAGAATGACCGAGCTAAGATCCTGTGGGACTTCCAGATCCAGACAGACAGAATGGTAATGTCGAACCAACCGGACATTGTGGTGGTGGATAAAGAACAGAGGAAAGCCGTTGTGGTGGATGTAGCAATACCAAGTGACTACAACATCAGGAAAAAGGAGCATGAGAAATTGGAGAAATACCAGGGCCTCAGGGAGGAACTGGAAAAGACCTGGAAGGTGAAGACCACAGTGGTGCCTGTGGTCCTCGGGGCAGTCACCCCCCAACTGGAGCAGTGGCTCAAACAGATCCCAGGAACAACATCAGACATCTCAGTCCAGAAATGTGCAGTTCTAGGCACAGCCAAGATACTGCGCAGAACCCTCAAGCTCCCAGGCCTCTGGTAGAGGACCCGAGCTCAGAGGATGAAACAGACCACCCGCGGAGGGTGAGAAGGGAATTTTTTTTTTTATGCCATTGAACCCATTGAACCATATGACATGGTTCAATGGGTGAACCATGTCACCCATTGAACCATGTTCAATGGGTGACATGTTTGGTGAGTATGCTGGCCATGCACAAACTGGGGTGTTAAAAGAGTGAGTGATAAACCAGGACATTTCAGAGTGGTGTTTTATTGTAGCCTGCCCGTGGCACTCCTGTGTAGTAATCGTTCTGTGTAATTGCAAGGGCGTAAATCCCATCTCATTATTGGGGGGGACCTCAAACAGGGACATTTTTTAAGACCAACTTTGGGGGGGTCTGCAAATTTAATTAAAATGTGGTTTAAAATTTTCTTTGCTTGTTTTCAAGCTGCACCATCAAAAATGACTAGTAAGTAGCAATGAATAACAAAAGTGATTTTCTCAATAAGCAACCTGTTGAGACCGATAGAAGTCAAACTAAGATTCAAATGTTGCTTATGAGTTTGGGTCAGTGTCACAGATCTAATCTCTGCTACACCTTTACAAAAACTTACGGCTATAAATAAAAACTAGTTTTAATAAATAACTTGACTTAATAAAATTCCTCATAAATATTGATTTATTGCAGTGGTTCTCTATACAAGTCATGTGTTATTTAAATTATTACTTAAGTTGCTTTAAACTTTTACTTATTTATTGTGGGGGGGTTTCCTTGTTAAGACCTATAAATATGTAGAAATTGAATATTCGGGAAGTATTATAACTTAAATATAAGGCTCAGCACCCGTTTTCTAGAAAAATATTCTGATTTTATTTATGGTTTTAAAGACTCTACGTTGTGTCATGAAATCTGGTATAAGCATGTGAGATCTGTCCAGGTACACGCAGAAAACGGAATAAAGGCCAGAGAAATAACAGTAAACCCTGTATAATGATTTAATAATGATTATGGTTTGTAACAGGTTTAAAACAATAATAATATACATGTCAATGAAGAAATGTCTGTAATGTAAAACTGATTATATCAACTGATTATATATGTATAATCAGTTGAACGTTATAATAATATATGTTCTGTATCATTTGATTTTATTACATTATGAAAATTGAGGTTCGAACAACTTGATTGTTGTATAATAATCATTGATTATTAAAGATTAAGGATAATGAGTGAGGAAGAAACATACTGAAGTAAAATGTCGACAAAGTAAAACATTCCTGAGCGGGGGCGGTGGGTGCAGCAGAATTAGAAGCAGATGTTCAACGGTAAGCAAGTAATAAGGATACCAAACCTATGTTGTTTTGCCAATAATATAGTGTTTAAAAGCAGTGAAGAAACTTTTAGTGGTATGTTATGTAGACCTATCAGACCTAAAATGTACATAAATCTTTAGCTTTCATTCAATATGAAATCAACCCAAATCTGCATGTACATCCAAATTCAGATGATGGTTGAATCAACATTGACTCGTAACTGATTCAATTTAAAATCAACAGAAATATGTGTCCAGATCCACAGTCAAATGAATGTTGAATCAACATTGATTCAATGTAAACTCAACAGAAATATGCGTGGAGAACCACATTCAGATGAAGGTTGAATCAATGTTGATTCCTAACTGATTCAATGCAATATCAACACAAATATGCATGTAAATTGACATACAAATGATTGTTGAATCATCAATATTGATAGGGTTTCAACCATAACTGACATAACGTTAATTCAACATACAAGTCACGGACCACTTTCAATGTTGTTTCAACGTCAGCGTTCAACGTTGATTCAATGTTGTTTCAATCATTCTGTGCTATCTGGGTAGTTCCTCTCTCCAGCGGCTCTAACGCAGCTTGTGTCGTTCTGCAGCGCAGCTGTTGTTCGTCCTTGACTTTTGACTGAACCATTGTTCTAATAATGGTGGGGGGGGCGTAAAAATTAATTCTTATTTTTTTCTTAGATAAATGGCAGATTGTCTTCGTTCTTTGTTTCTATTGCCTTTTTTATATTGATATTGTTTAAATGCAAGGATTTGCTTCAATATTTCTTTTGCGGGGAGAATTCTAGACTTTCCCGAGATTGGGGGGTCCGGAATCCCTCCACTCTCGCGCGCCCCGGCATTTACACCTATGTGTAATCGGAATCTTGATACGCGACAGACCCGAGGGATTAAACACTCAACAATCATGTTTTCTTACATATATAAATATGTGACACACACATAGAACATCAGTTAAATGTGTGTCTAATGTGAAATTTCAGATGCTTCTCTGACTCCCAGCATTAATGTTCCCTCTGACCTGAAGGAGCATAAGTTTGTCACTGTAACCTGCTCAGCTCTCACTCACTGTGAACACTCATCTCCTGAACTCACCTGGAATCTCCAACAAGACTCTGTTGTAAAACCAGAGAAAAACACAGATGGAACCTTTACAACTAAAATCCAGAAGAGCATCACTCTGTCAGACACACATGATGGATACAACATCACATGTTCTGCCAGATATCCTGTGAATGGAGGAGACAAGACATTAGAGAGAAAAGTGACTCTCAGTGTTTCATGTAAGTGATCCTATCAGCAGTTCATTGTTCAGCTGTTTCTGATCAATAAAGTTCATGTGTCTCATTTTCCTCAGATGCTCCTAGAAACACCTCAGCATCCATCAGTCCATCAGGTTTGGTGTCAACAGGTAGCTGGGTGGAGCTGAGCTGCTCCAGCAGAGCCACACCTCCACCCAGATTCACCTGGTTCAAGAACAGCAAACGTGGATCCTTTAACGTCTCTTCAGGGCAGGTTTACAGCTTCAATGCTACTGAGCCAGGAGACTATTACTGTGAGGCCACAAATGAGCTTGGTACTGATAAATCAAAAAGCATCTGTCTTGACATCAATGGTAATGCATGTTTTTTTTAAAAACATAATTTCATGTCTACTCATAATATATATATATATATATATATATATATATATATATATATATATATATATATATATATATATATATGTGTGTGTGTGTGTGTGTGTGTGTGTGTGTGTGTGTGTGTGTGTGTGTGTGTGTGTGTGTGTGTGTGTATAAACAGATACAGATTGATTACAGCTGTGTCTTAGGAAGGCCACATTGAAAGACCAGTTTGAAATGTGCTGTTTGCTTAATTCTGGTGTCTCAGAACCAGTCAGTATCTGGTGTGACCACCATTTCACTCTCAGTGCAACACATCTCCTTCACATAGAGTTGATCAGCTTGTTGGTTGTGGAGTGATGGTCCAGTCCTTTAAAATGTGGACCAACATTTAATGGCTGTGCAAAGCTGATGGATATTTTCAGGAACTGGAACATGCTGTTGTCTGATCCAGAGCATCCCAACCATGTTCAATGGGTGACTTGTTTGGTGAGTATGCTGGCCATGCACAACTGGGGTGTTGAAAGAGTGAGTGATAAACCAGGACATTTCAGAGTGGTGTTTTATTGTGGCCTGCCTGTGGCACTCCTGTGTAGTCATCATTCTGTGTAATTGGGATCTTGATACGCCACAGGCAGAAAGGATTATGTATTCAAAAGAAAAGTGTTCACTACCACAGCTTAAGACAGGTTAATGAACAATGTTTGAGAGAAATGTTTATATTGAAAATGTTTTAGGTATTTTGGTTCAGCTTATGAAAAATGGGAGCAAAATCACAAATGTTTTGTTTATATTTTTCTTTAGTAAATATACATATTCCCAATGCATTTATCAAACACACAACAATCATGTTTATGATATGCATAAATATGTGACACACAGATAGATTATCACTTAAACGTGTGTCTAATGTGGAATTTCAGATGCTCCTCTGACTCCCAGCATTAATCTTCCCTCTGACCTGAAGGAGCATCAGTCTGTCACTGTAACCTGCTCAGTTTTCACTCCCTGTCTAAACTCACCTCCTGAACTCACCTGGAATCTCCAACAAGACTCTGTTGGGAAAACAGAGGAAAACACAGATGGAACTTTTACAACTAAAATCCAGGAGAACATCACTCTGTCAGACACACATGATGGATACAACATCACATGTTCTTCCGGACATCCTGCGGCTGACAAAAGCAACATAGCAGAGACAAAAGTGACTCTCAGTGTTTCATGTAAGTGATTCGGTCAGCAGGTCATGATTCAGCCGTTTCTGATTAATAAAGTTCATGTGTGTCTCATTTTCATCAGATGCTCCTAGAAACACCTCAGCATCCATCAGTCCATCAGGTTTGGTGTCACCAGGTAGCTGGGTGGAGCTGAGCTGCTCCGGCAGAGCCAAACCTCCACTCAGATTCACCTGGTTCAGGAAGAGTGAACAAGGAGCCACTAATGTATTTGATGGGCAGGTTTACAGCTTCAATGCTACTGAGCCAGGAGACTATTACTGTGAGGCTACAAATGAGCTTGGTACTGATAAATCAAAAAGCATCTGTCTTGACATCAATGGTAATGCATGTTTTTTTAAAAACATAATCTCATGTCTACTCATAATATATATATATATATATATATATATATATATATATATATATATATATATATATATATATATATATATATATATATATATATATATATTATATATGTGTGTGTGGGTGTGTATAAACAGATTGATTACAGCTGTGTCTTAGGAAGGCCACATTGAAAGACCAGTTTGAAATGTGCTGTTTGCTTAATTCTGGTGTCTCAGAACCAGTCAGTATCTGGTGTGACCACCATTTCACTCTCAGTGCAACACATCTCCTTCACATAGAGTTGATCAGCTTGTTGGTTGTGGAGTGATGGTCCATGTATTTGATATATATATATATATATATATATATATATATATATATATATATATATATATATATATATATATATATATGTGTGTGTGTGTGTGTGTGTGTGTGGGTGTGTATAAACAGATTGATTACAGCTGTGTCTTAGGAAGGCCACATTGAAAGACCAGTTTGAAATGTGCTGTTTGCTTAATTCTGGTGTCTAGAAATGAGCATGGTCATGAGAAATTGGAAGACACCTGTCTTGACCTTATTGGTAATGCACGTTGTTGTTTTTTGTTTTTTTTATTTTTTCCAATTTATTTATATTTATAAACATATATACAGAGCTGGAAAAAATTAAGAGACCACTTAAAATGATACGTTTCTCTGATTTTACTTTTTATAGGTATATGTGTAAGTAAATGATCATTGTTCTTTTATTTTATCCAGTACTGAAAATGTCATGCTGAAAATTTCAGTGCTTTCAGACCTCATATACTGCAAAGAAAACAAGTTCATATTCCTTTAAAAACAATAATGCTGATGTTTTAACTCAAGAAGAGTTCAGAAATTAAGATTTGGTGGAATAACCATGAGTTTTTCAATGGGACTCAGTGCAGTGGTTTCTTAATCTTTTTCATAACTGTATATGTAACTGAAACACATATACACACATTTCATCTTAAACATGAAATGTGTGTGTATGTATATATATATATATATATATATATATATATATATATATATATATATATAGAGTAGCGCAAAGGGTCTTGCCTAAGGACCCACACTGGATAGCTCAATTGACTTGTTGGATCTTTGCCTCGGCCCGGATTCGAACCCAGGTCTCCTGTGGGAAAGTTGGGTGACTTACCCATTGAGCTAAAGGCCCCTGAGGCAGTCCAGCACATAACAGCAGGGTGCAAGATGCTGGCAGGGAAAGCGTACATGGAACGACATAACCAAGTGGCGGGCATAGTGTACAGGAACATCTGTGCAGAATATAGACTAGAAGCCAAGAGATCAAAGTGGGCAACACCCCCAAAGGTGGCGGAGAATGACCGAGCTAAGATTCTGTGGGACTTCCAGATCTAGACAGACAAAATGGTCATGGCAAACCAACCGGACTTTGTGGTGGTGGATAAGCAACAGAGGAAAGCCATTCAAAGGTTTTTCTTCCCTCATTTATGAGCATATTCAAAGATGACAATGCCAGGATTCATCAAACTCAGATTGTCAAAGACTCGTTCAGGGAGCACGAGGCATCATTTTCACACATGGATTGTCCACCACAGAGTCCAGACCTTAACCCCATTGAGAATCTTTGGGATGAGTTGGAGAAGACTGTGCAGTGGTCACACTCTACCATCGTCAAATACAAAATCCTGGTGAAAAATTAGTGCACTATCAGATTTAGACAGAGTAGTGAACAATATTTGAGCGAAATCATTATACTGAAAATGTTTTTGGTCTTTGAGTCATTAAAAATGGGAGCAAAAAAGTGTTACGTTCACAATTGTATTCAGTGTATGTATATTTCCAATGAATGTTGGACCACACAACAATCTTATTTTTTTACATGCATAAATCTATGATACCCACTTAGGACATTATTTGTGTCTGATGTGAAATTTCAGATGCTTCTCTGACTCCCAGCATTAATGTTCCCTCTGACCTGAAGGAGCATCAGTCTGTCACTGTAACCTGCTCAGCTCTCACTCACTGTAAACACTCATCTCCTGAACTCACCTGGAATCTCCAACAAGACTCTGAAAGAGAAACACAGGAAAACCCAGATGGAACCTTTACAACTAAAATCCAGAAGAGCATCACTCTGTCAGACACACATGATGGATACAACATCACATGTTCTGCCAGATATCATGTGATTGGAGGAAACAAGACAGTAGAGACAGAAGTGACTCTCAATGTTTCATGTAAGTGATCCTGTCAGCAGGTCATGGTTCAGCTGTTTCTGATCAATAAAGTTCATGTATCTCATTTCCCTCAGATGCTCCAAAAGACACCTCAGCATCCATCAGTCCATCAGCTTTGGTGTCAGCAGGTAGCTGGGTGGAGCTGAGCTGCTCCAGCAGAGCCAAACCTCCACACAGATTCACCTGGTTCAAGAACAGCAACCATGGACCCATTAAAGTATCTGAGAAGCAAGTTTACGGCTTCAGTGCTACTCCTACTGAAGAAGGATACTATTACTGTCAGGCCACAAATGAGCTTGGTAGTGAGAACTCAACCATCTGTATTGAGATCACTGGTAATGCTCATCTTTTTGAATAAGATCATTTCTATATATACACAGTGAGAGAGAATTTAGAGACCAGTTGTTAGTTGCTCTCATTTTCTTTATATAGATATGTAAAATGAATATTGTTTTATTTTATGAACTACTGACATGTCTCTGAAAAACCATGCAAACGTGTACCTTTATTTGCAAAACAATGAGAAATGGTCAAAATAACCTCATTATTTGAGGTCTAAAAACTTTTTTGTTGTAATTTCAAAGAAAAGTTCATTTACATTGAGAAACAATAATATCAATGTTTTTGTCATGATGTGTTGTTGAGGTGGACCCAATTGTAGCAGACAAAATTATAGTTATGAATAAGTAATGAACAAAAACTAGAGTCCAACTTACAAAAGCACACAAAAAAATCCAAAAACTTTCAAAAAGTTTATCCATCCCATCTCTTCAGCATATCAATATACTAGTTAGACAGAATGATTACTGCACCGGTGTGCCTTAGGCCTTATTTGCTTAATTGGTGGGTCTGAAAAACAGTCCAACCAGATGAAGGAGAGCTGATCAACTCTCCTTCACATAGAGTTGATCAGCTTGTTGGTTGTGGAGTGATAGTCCATTCCTTTAAAAAGTGGACCAACATTCAGTGGCTGTTCAAAGTCGATGGATATTTTCAGGAAATGGAACATGCTGTTGTATGCGCTGATCCAGAGCATCTCAACCATGTTCAATGGGTGACATGTTTGGTGAGTATGCTGGCCATGCACAAACTGGGGTGTTAAAAGAGTGAGTGATAAACCAGGACATTTCAGAGTGGTGTTTTTTGTGGCCTGCCAGTGGCACTCCTGTGTAGTCATCGTTCTGTGTAATCGGGATCTTGATACGCCACACCTGCAAGGCTGGAGAGATTATGTATTCCAATGAAATCCATCACAGATCTAGACAGATTAGTGAGCAATATTTGAGGGAAATGTTTATATTGAAAATGTTTTATGTCTTTGAGTGTAGCTCATAAAAAATGGGAGCAAAAACAAAAGTCTTGCATTTATATTTTAGTTCAGTCCAATGAACTCGTTAAACACACAAGTCATGTTTTTTCAAATGCATAAATCTGTGACACACATGGGACATTAATTAAATGTGTGTCTAATATGAAATTTCAGATCCTGTTTTAACTCCCAGAATTAATATCCCTGCTGGTCATCTGAAGGAGCATCAGTCTGTAGCTGTAAGCTGTTCAGCTTTGACTTTCTGTCCACACTCACCTCTTGAACTCACCTGGAATCTCCAACAAGACTCTCTCAGACAAATAGAGAGCAACGCCAATGGATCCTTTACAACTAAAATCCAGGAGATCATCACTCTGTCAGACGCACATGATGGATACAAAATCAGATGTATCGCCAGTAATTTTGTAGATGAATTGAGGGAACTATATGTGACAGAAGTGACTCTCAGTGTTTCATGTAAGTGATCCTGTCAGCAGGTCATGGTTCATCTGTTTCTGATCAATAAAGTTCATGTGTTTCATTTTCCTCAGATGCTCCTAGAAAAACATCAACATCCATCAGTCCATCAGGTGAGGTGTTAGAAGGTAGCTGGGTGGAGATGAACTGCTCCAGTAAAGCCAATCCTCCACCCAGATTCACCTGGTTCAAGAAAGGCGCAGAAAAACTCACTAAAGCAGCTACAGGAATCTATCACAAGGTTAAATTCAAAAAGGGTGAACAGTATTTCTGTGTAGCTGAAAATAATCTGGGTAAACAGAAATCATTACCGATCAATCTCAGAACAAAAGGTAAGTTGTGCTTCTTCTTTTGTTTTCTTTTTTAAAATCCTTAAAGATTTTGAGATAACATTTTTAAGCAGAATAAAAGGTTAATTTTGGAAAGAAACTTAAATTATTGTTTTAAGGCTTTGCCATCTCGTCAGTATCTTAAGAACTCTGTTATTCTGGGTACATTTCATCATGTAATTTCATTGTATTAATGAAGAACTATTGCATAAGTTCAAATTGTGCTTTATAAAATACAAACATTACATGGACATCAGTTAAGCTTTACTCTTCTTCAAAAACTACTAATAAATGTAAGATTGCAGTATTTAAAGCCAATATATTTTCCATTCAGGGAAAACTGAGCATGTTCTCTTGTTAAAGGTACAACTCGAGTTGGAGCCTGGGTTTTTGCAGTAGTAGGGGGCGTGGGAATGGTAGTTGTTGGCATTGTAATCTACATCATTGACAAGTAAGACACGTTTGTCTTCCGAGTTGGTACAATTCAGCTGCAAAGCTTCTTGTGTCTGTTAGATTTTGGTGTTTGATGTTTACTTTCAATCTCTCCTGTTTTTGTTTTTTCTTTCAGCAGTTTCAGACTCTTCTAATCTAGTCAAGCTCTTGAGTTGTGCTTGTGTGCAACACTAAAAATAAAATACTGCAACCCGATCCAACCCTGTCAGCCACTGATTAGTGTATGAAATAGTTTCTGTCTCTCTGTAAAAACCTAAAATATATTTAATTATCAATCTATAAGTTTATTCACTCAACAAATCACATTTCATCACCTTGATACTGTTGAGACGCTTTACCAAGGTCGAGAAAGTCACACGCTGTTAGACAAAGGCCCATAGTAAAAAGTTACATGTTTGATTCTGTTAGACACCAAGGTCCATTTCTCACGAAAAAGAAACGTTTTCCCAGGCCACAGAGACATGGTGTGATTTCAGGGAGTGTCTTCAGTCCATATAATCAGCTACCCTCCTCTTTCTCCTGAGACGCTACAGACTTTTTAGAAACTCTTCTCGGATGTAATGGTAAAAGCGTCTCCTTTCAGCGCTGAAAGTGAATAAAATAAGTAAAGTCTGAATGCTTTTCTTGGCTGATTTTATGCTCCGTGTGTCAATACAAATTATGATTCATCGATCGGGATTTCCATTCCCAACAGTTGGTAGCAGAGGATGGTTTTGTGTTGACACATGAGCGGAGATTGGACTGGCCGTTCAGGCGCAGGCTTTCCGGAACAGTACTCTGGTGTGGGGCCCACATAAAAGGTAAGGACATTTGTTCCTTAATATACACCATTGTACTGTTTCTCAGGTCTGTATAAATTTCAGTTATCAGCCGTTGTCTGTACTGTTTCCCAGGGTTGTCTAAATTTCATACATTTCTGTTCAAATTGCGTTTACATGTTTAACTGTTCATAGGAGTATAGACAAAAAAAGTAGATTTAGGTGTGAAGAAACAGTAGTTTTTAGGTGTGAAGAAACAGTAGTTTTTAGGTGTGAAGAAACAGTAGTTTTTAGGTGTGGAGAAATAAAGTAGTTTTTAGGTGTGGAGAAATAAAGTAGTTTTTAGGTGTGAAGAAATAAAGTAGTTTTTAGGTGTGAAGATTTAGGTGTTAAGGTTGATTGGCTTGCAGTGGGAACTGGCCGTCCCCAGCTTTTCCTGGACGCGGGAAAAGTTAAGGCTAGGTTTTGTCGGTTTTATCCTCGGGGAGTACTGCCCTCGGAAAAGAACGCGGTAGCCAATCTGAGACTTACTCAAGAGACACAAAAGTGTTGAGAGGGTCCACCATAGGACAAGTATGAAATGAGGTTGATCGCGATCTGATCCTCTATAGAATAAGAGTTGAAAGAGGACAAAAATAGGAGCTGAAAAGCGTGGATCCATTTCTGTGTAAAGCTGTGTGTGTCTGTCAGCTGTGTGTGTAAGCTTCTGCCGCTGAGCAGCCGCTATGTGTTAAAATGTACTCTTTTCTGTTTATGGTAATGTGTTTTAAAACCATGGTAAACCTTGGGGAACTATAATCAGTGGGAGGTTTTTGATTTTATCTGTGGTTGTTGACAATTCCTTCTGCTGCGTTTGATTTCCTCGCCGCCGTGCGAGCAAAACAACAAAAAAAAAAGAGGTGATTTTTGAAACCTAAATTTTGAGCCTAAAAAGATGGAGAGTGAACTTGAAAAGGAAAAAATACGATCCAAAGTGGGGCATCAGGTCATAGATTACACTCTGAGAGCAAATAGAAGCATTAATAACTTATTTGGCAGAGCATGATGAATATCAAAATAAGGGAAAAAGAGAAAAACTAAATAAAAAGGATAGATAGAATACCTGGTGCAGATGAACGGAGGCGACCTGTTAAACAGACAGCCTTCGGGGTAATACTGGCAGGAAGGAATAAATGACGCTAAGGGAAAACTGATTGGAACTAAACTAATCTGGCACAATCCACTATTTTCACATGTGGTAAAATTAACTATATGAAAGATGAATGAAATTACAAAACAGGTAAAATTAAAAACAAAATAAAGTGACATCTAATGTGTTGAAGTTTTTGAAACTCAGCTTAGCTGTAGAGGGGTTTAAATTTAAACTTAATGAAACTTGAAAAATTGAGGTTTATAGCAACTTGAACTTTATCATGGACTAAACAATATTTTCTCTCTTATTATCTTATCAAAAACAGGATTTCTTTTCATTTGAAACTTGGTCACCTTAAAATACATAAAGAGGGAACTGAATTGGTAAATAAATATGAGTATCTGTTTGAGTCAAAGGGTGATTATGAAACAGCTCTAGATTCAATTACATTGGTTGCAACATATTCTTGTCTCAAAGACAATTAATGATTCTAAATCTAAATAATTCGGTTACCTCATTTCAAAGTGGGAAATAATATGTTTGAAAAGGAGTAATCACATTTTAGCTTTGGTTTAAAACCAGATAGCATTTATTACGAGACTGTTTCATTTAGTTTGACGTGTTTTATTTTCTTTTCATTTTTATCAATATGATTGTTGTTTTTATATTCTAATAACAAAACTAACTAACTTACTAACTAACTAACTGCTGCTTTTGAAACACACGCGTGTCTTGGTAGAAAGGCACAGATTGGATATGATGAAACTTCTAAAGTGGATATGATTGATTATGTAAAAAGAAACTGATTGGACAACAATGGGCTCACAACACTTGTGTGCCTTAAATTTTGATTGAATTGATGCATAAATTCAAGTCCAACAGAACATTTGATTTGAAACGCAATGACATCTTACAGTACTGCACAATATTTGTCTACATTTTTTTCTCCTCTGCCACAAAAGAAAAATCTGATCAGTTTTTCTTTTGTCAGTTCAAAATAAACATTGACACGGCCTTTTAGGAAAGCAATCCAAATTCTGATCTGAACTCTTTAAAATAATAAAACTTTTGGCCTTTGCAGTACAGTTTCAGTTGGACATTTTAGAAATATGTACAGAAAAAGAATCTCTGAAAAATATTTTTGAGAACAATAGAAATGTTGTTGTCAGAAATGTTTGTTTTCCATTTACATACGAAAACAAAAGGGGGAAATGGTAAAAGATAAACATAAAACTTAATAAAGATAAAACATTTCTGATAAAACTTTACATTTAGAACATCTGATAGTCTACTTTCAATTCTAGATAGATGATTTGGAAAACTTGTGAAACCCTGTAAAATTTTTGTTTTGGAGAAAAGTAAATGCAAAATCGCTTTCAAATTTTTAAATTATATCAACAGGGGGTGGAGAAGAAATAGACTCTAATTACTAGTTGGTTTAAAGATACAGTTAATTATGAATGTATTCATTTGACATTGGTATATTGTGAGTTCATTTAATGAGCTCTTATACTGGGCCTTCCTGCATGACTGAAATACAGAGTTATAGAGAAGCTCTTACTAAATTAACAATTGGTTATATAAAATTGAATAGCTTCAATCAATATCTATGCCATGTTTATTTCCAGATTGATGGGTTTCCTGCATCACCTCTAATTTTAATTGTATAAAGTTACAGTTGGATTTAATTGTTATCATTGAGAACATTTTGGTTAAAAGTACTTTAAATTCTACGGAGCCCCAAAGGGGACATGGAGAAAAATTCTGACAAAATGTGAACAATTTTTTATTCTGAAAAGAAAACAATACATAAATACAACACTCAGCAGTTTTGAAAAATATCAGGATAATGGTAATATTTTCATTAATGGAATAAAGAATAACTGATTACAGTTTTCTTTTGACCTAAATTATTAAGGAAATTTAACTGGTTGTCTTAAAGTGTGACAATATCACAAGGATGCTTTTGTGTAAAATTGTACAATATTGAATTAATTATTTTACATATGCATTTGAATTACCAATAGATGAAAAGTGTCTGAAGCTGGAAATACTAAATTTTGTCAAAATGTTTAATAATTTCTTAGTTTGATTTTTGAAAGCAGTTGGGTCTACAACCGGTTAATTCTGAAACATCCGAGGGTGAATCATCTTAATGCATTTCTATTTTATCTTTTGAGCTCAGACTGAGGCAGTGGACGTTATCTGAGCCGCTCCAGTGACCCTGAGCCTGGCTGAAACAAAAGAAAAGAAACAAAAAAGAGGCAACTCTACATCACAAGCTACAGAAAAGACAGTTAATTTATAATTATGTGAGCAAAAGGGGGCACACACTTTTATTTTCTTAATTTACTTTGTTTTTACTCTAGCAGTTCTGCTTCCTGTGGTCTGACGGGGACCATGGGGGCCGGGTTTTGCGGGTTCAGGGCCATGCGAGGAGAAAAGGCATCAGCCCTCTGCTGTTCTTAGCCACGCCGACTTGGACATTTGCACTTTCTACACCTATGAATTGTACCATCTTCTGCTAGACTGCTGTTTGAGGGCAAAGACCTATTGGACGATTCTTACAGCTTCTACAGAGGTCAGTGAGATTGGATTTTTCCTGTTGTCACATGAGGACGAATTGCAGCTTGCAGGATCTCGCATTGGATGTTTGACTGTGATCTCTGAGGACACACCTGGCTACAGGACGAGACCCAGGCGTGATTTGTGAGGCTCTCCTATGGCAGAAAAGACCACTGGATTCTGCCCGACGTGATACGGAGGTTTGAAAACAATGACATGCTGTATCTCTCTGTCCCTCCCTCGCTCTCTCAAGGGGGGCCACACACTTTGTCCAGATTTTTCTGCACAGCGGGACTGAATGCTGCCCTGAACAGTTTCTGATGGGGCAAATGGAACATCACATGTAAAGTCATCCTGAGACTCAGAGGCGGTCCTGCTTGTCTGTTGCCATGGTTGGTCCTGGGTTCTACGTCTCTGGTCATGTGGTTTGGGCTCCGGGGCCCCTGGGATTCCACTCAGTCTACAGGTTGGAGACAAAATGGCTGCCAACAAAACTTGGTAGTTTTTAATGGTTTTTCTTGAATTTTTGAATTGTGTGATGCCACTTTTTCTCACCTTAGTTTAATTTACAGCACATTCATGGTCTACTGCCTTTGCATTCTGACCTCTATCTGACCCCCAGGATAGGTTTAATGGTACAAGTGAAGGCCCGATGCAGCAGGGTGTTAGAACTCTGCAGCTTACAGAAATATTTTGTTTGCCTGAATGATTATAACTCTGATTGTCCAACATCTGGCTAATGTGTTTTTCTCCTCCAGCATGACAACGATTGAAAAAGGATAAAAGTACGGTAAAAAATGTTAATTTCCTGATTTACAAAAGCACAACCAGCCACACTTCAAATACAAAAAAGGATAGTCTAAAATCTATTTGGCTCAAATTGCAGTGGCTACAAATATGAGGACTAGTATTTCAAGCTTTGATTTAAGTTTATTTGAATCCATTTCAAATCTTAGGAAAATTACTCTTCAGAAAATTACTGAACCAAATGATGGGTTTACTGTACATATTGTCAATCAAATATTCAATTCTTTCACTGAGGTGTAAACACCCTGTTTAAATTAAACCCAACTGTTATAGTTAGCAATGAAAGAAATTTGGGCTAAATGATTTGAGTGGGTTTCTTAGGAGTTTCTGTACCGAAACATTAAACAGTGTTTCAATACAGAAACAGGGGGAGATGCATGGAATGAATCTAATCTACAAATTGTGAGTTAATCTGATCTATTGAGAAATGTTTCAGGCTTCAGCAAAATATAAGAGGTTAAATCAAAATTCACAAATGTTTTAACTATTCGAATGAGTTTCCAAAGTAATACTGAATATTCTGGATTGAATACATTAAAATTAACAATGATGTAATGAGTCAAATAGATTTCTACAAAATAGAGTTGTTTAAAACAGGGAATAAATTGTTTGCTTCTCTCTGGCTATAATTCAAAATAATTTGTTTAACCAAGTCATGCAGAAAGGTCTAACCTGAAAATTATATAATTTAATAAATCTAGTTGTATCAAATTTCTCCCCAAAACTGCCAAAAACATTGATAAATATGATAAACACTACAAAAGAGGGTAATTCAGTTAAATAAATATTTTATAGAAGGGTTTCGAAAGAACCAATTTTTCAAAAGATAAAAGTGTTGAACTTTTGGGATTTAAAACCATAAAGTCACTTTAATATGGAGTGACAGGGTTAACTTTATTCTTGTAAAAAAAAAAAACAAGCAAAAAAAAAAAAAAAAAAAAACAGGCTAATTACATGAGATTTTAAAATGAGAAGAAAAATACGAAGATTCAAAGTAAATTGGTCTAAATTGGGATTTACAAATGAGCAATTATGGAACTGCTTAAAGCGGGTCAAACAGATTGACAGAATTAAGATAAAGATCTAGTGCAATATGTAACTATTGATTCAAGGTCTGTCTAAAATGTCTAAACATTTCTCATAATCATAATTTACAGTTTTTGGTTTGAGACAAAACAGGGTTATCTTTTATGACATGAATGGAATATATTACAAAGGATCTTAAATTAACACGTATCATTAACTTTTCACACTATTGACAATATGTTACAAGCCTTTAGTATAGCAGGTTACTTCTTATTAAATTAGGACTATTTGATTGAACTTGATTAAAATAACAATAGCAAAACATTTATGTATGGTTTAAATTTTCTGGTAAAGTTTCTATTAGGGATAATTCATATACATTTCAAATGATATTTCTTTGATAAAACATTACTGTGGGCAGTTTTGCACATTCATTTTATAATCTGATCTTTACATGATTTTTTGTTTGGTTTTTGATTTTGTCTGATCCTGTGAATATCCAACATTTAAACAAGCAAAGCTATTTTTGAAGGTTAAAATATGTTACTTACTTTAAGCATTTCTTTAACTATTATTAAGAGGAGAACTTAAATAACAAATGTCATTGATTTATTGATGCTCTATTGGCTTAGTATATATATTTAAAAAAAAACTACCTGATCTTCAGCTTCAAGGAGCAGCTTTAAAAAAAAAAGAAGAAAGAAAAAACATGATGATGCACAATCTGAAAGAATCGTCCTCCTTGCTCTCCTCATCACCTGTGGATGCTGCTGTTGCCTGCCTGAGGTCCTTGGCTGTTCAGTGCATCACCTCCAACATAGAGAAGAGCAGTGGTACCAGAACCCCACCTGCCTATCAGATGGTTTCCCAGAACCAAAAGACGACCGTGGAACTCCAGCTTTCCAGAGTTTAAGGGCAGTACTAGTATCTAGTGACAAAAATATATGCTTTCCTTCACTTTAATTTTCTTTATATAATCCATCGATTTCCCTTTTTGTTGTGTTTTTTGTGTTGCAGAATGAAGTCCAATCCTTTCTGGGTGTGCCAGGATGTGAGACTGTGGGCGCCTTCCACGATTGGTGGACCAGTTTACAGCTGAAACGCCACTGAAGCCTCACAGGCCTGTCGGGGTTTCCCATCGAGCTGCGCCGGCTCAACATCTGGACACACGCAGAAACTGATTTGACGTTGATAGGTCTCGCTATAGAGAGACTGATATGATTAAACTTTATTACTATTACATTTTACTTAGAAAGCATTTTTACTTGTTTCCTCATCATAGTTCATTCATACCAGTATATTTTGACTGTGCTGCCTTGATCCTGATTTATTGGTTTGCTGTTTAGTGTTAGTTGTATGTTCTGTGCCTTTCCATTTTCATTACTTCTAAGCTTTTCTTACCATTTCATTTAACATTGCATCCTTTCTGTGGTTCATTAACTTTTAAATATTACCTTAAAATTTCAAATAAGTTTGGTTTATCAACGTACTAATAGATCGCTTTACGCATTATTCCTTATTGCTTCATTGACATTAAAGGATAGTATCTTAACATTTCTAATTTTACATTTTATTAACGTTTCAGTAATATCTACCTTTTATTCATTTTACCTTTTATGAAATTTGGTTCCTGTTTTAGTTCTTAAATTTTAAAACATATATTAATCTAACATTTTATTGACTTTTTGCATGTTACCTAACACTTTATTGATTTTGCATTTTAGTAACTCTTACTCATTTACATTTTATTCATTTGAAAATATTAACCCAACACTTTATCTCTTTTGGCATTTTATTAAGTTTTGAAATACTATCCTGACCCTTCATTCAATTTGCATTGTAGTGCATTCTAACAATTCCCTCAATATAACTTTTAACCATTTCATGTGTCATTAAATTTAACATTCATCTCTTTTAACTTTTATTACTAAAGAAAAAACAGAAAACATTTTCGGATTTTGCTTTTTTACAGTTCTTTAACCTTCTATGGCATAGTGTTGACCTGAGCTAATACCAAAAAAACAAACAAATGTGGTTTTAAAATAAATAAATCAAAAATGAAATGAAATAATTTACGGTCCAAAATTAAGATTGATGTGTAATTGAAGATGACGAAGCTCTGACAAAACCACAAAAAAAAAAAAACAGTCATGCCTTGGTGGGTTGACCTATGTTCCTCCAAATTAACACTCTAATATCCTTTAACAATTTTCTTTCTTTACATGTTCTTTATTAGCTTGTAAGGGGGACATTGTGATTGCGATCCACCGCCTAAGAGGCATAGGGGTGCCCTGTCCGTTTTTACCCCCAAAATTGACATGAAATGAAATGAATGAAAGACAACATCAATACTTGAAATGAAGCTATGTATATCAACATCTGCAAAAGCCTCGGGGGATGTTTTCCGGAAGGGACAGTGTCTACTCTAGGGTTTGTCTTCCCTTTTTTGGGCTCTTTTAGAGCCCAACAGGGGGAATGTTGAGACGCTTTACCAAGGTCGAGAAAGTCACACGCTGTTAGACAAAGGCCCATAGTAAAAAGTTACATGTTTGATTCTGTTAGACACCAAGGTCCATTTCTCACGAAAAAGAAACGTTTTCCCAGGCCACAGAGACATGGTGTGATTTCAGGGAGTGTCTTCAGTCCATATAATCAGCTACCCTCCTCTTTCTCCTGAGACGCTACAGACTTTTTAGAAACTCTTCTCGGATGTAATGGTAAAAGCGTCTCCTTTCAGCGCTGAAAGTGAATAAAATAAGTAAAGTCTGAATGCTTTTCTTGGCTGATTTTATGCTCCGTGTGTCAATACAAATTATGATTCATCGATCGGGATTTCCATTCCCAACAATACAATAAGTCAAATATGGAACAACAAATAAACTCTGGAATTTTGAGAATTCTGTAATATTTTTTACTTTGTTTAAAAGTCCAATACCTTTGCATAGTATTTGTTTTATATATTTTAGATGAGATTTGTTTTGTAGCTGTAGCCAGATTTCTGAGTCTCATTGTTCAAGTTCAAGTATATTTGTATCACAAATTTCAGCAGCAAGGGAGTTCAAAGTGTTATAAAAACATCATGCAGTCACGGCACCAAAGAAGATCGAGGCTCTGGCTGGAGCTTGTCTGGCAATCCCATGTAGCTTTAATTCAAAGGATATAACTCTTTACAGCAACATAACTACCAATGGAGTTTGGATGAAAAATAACTTGCACTTTTACTTTGATCCAAATGTAGTTATGTTCAACAGCAGTGAGTCGGTTAACAAATATCCGCTGAAGATCACTGGAAACCTGAGAGAGAAAAACTGCACCACTCTGTCTTCTGATTTAAACACAAGTTATACAGACAAATACTTCTTCAGAGTTGAAAACGGACCTTTCAGAGCAACAGCTTGTGCTGATCCTATTCAAGTAAATGTTACAGGTAAAGAGGTTTTATTTATGTCTGTGACATTATTGTTCAGAATCATAATGAAATGAAATCTGGTGTCATACAAAACAACAAACTCAGACAGTGTTATGTGCTTCGGGCACATTATCATTTTTGTCTATTTCTTTTCCTTGTTTTCTTATAGACTTTAGTTGAATGACCTTTTGTTAATCTATTTTGGAGTTTGGATAATTCCTTTTTGGTTATTTAATTACGTTAATTTGTGGCGCTGTTGGTCCGCCTATAAATAGGCTGGCTTTCGGCATGTTGAGGAGTCCCGCCATCTTCCTTCCTGAGCTCCGCCTTCTCCACTCGCTTCCGCTCGCTCCACCCGCGCGGTGCGCGCACGTCCAGTCGCTGTGGGCCGCAGCTGACTTTCCAGCCTGCCATGCGGTATTTCTGTTAGCCTTTGGTTGCTTTTCTTGTAATTTTGGCCTGGTGGGACCAGTTGTCCTGTTTTCGATCTTTCTTTTTATAAGATTCTTTTTAGCTTTAGTCCGGTACCAGTAGGGGCTTCGACGGCCCTGTATAGGGTTGGCCCCCTGCTGTACCGTTTTGTTCTGTTTGATCGGCTCACCAGGTCCAACTTTCTGTTAATACTTTTGGGGTTTTGTTTTTCTTTACTTTTTGGAACACGGGATCTGAGGGCCTTAACGCTATTTTCTTCACAGAAAATCAGAAGAAGCTGACTTAAGAAAATCAAAGTGAAGAGAATTTATAAATAAAACATTTTGTTAAACCCTCATCTTTTTGGTCTCGTGTCCTCAAATATGTTGTGCCATTGGTGGACGTACCATATTTATGGGGGCTCGTTTAAACAAGGTTTACCCTTAGAAACTTGTATACTGAGGTTTCAGATTTTTGGCGATTGCTGGTTTTCGTGTGCATTTTTGCGCAGCTAAATGCAATAATCAAAACCATCAACATAAGTCAATTATGTTGATTAGTGTTCCATTTACTGCTATTCAAATGCAACTCTAAACAGGTGGATATTTAGCCTTCATACATTGGAACTCAGTGTTTCAGCTGTTTTGCAGTTTTATGGAAAAATTGCACATTTGCTCTAGATTTGTGGAATCTAGAACAAATCTATGTTTGATTTGTACAGAAATCACACTATGGAAGTTTGATTTATGGAAATTTGTTCTAAATTTGTGGTGAATAGAAGCTGAATGCTTTCCATGTTTGGTTCTTGTTCTGAGAATGCAGAACCAAAAACCTGAGCAGTCTGGAAGGTTGATGCAACAACAGTTGGTCTTTAATGTCTTTTGAAGCTATGCTGTTGAATGGTCTATAAAATGCTAAAAGTATTTTAGACAGAGGACAGCCTGTTTTTGCACTATTTTTCCATATTTCAAAATTTGGCACATTTTTTAGAACGTATAAACTTGTTGAAAAATACCAAAGTATCATCTAAGAAATTGCAGTAAAGCAGTCTGTTCTTGGGAAATCTCAAATGTTCAACCAAAGAGTTATGAAGAAGTGGAGAGATAAGAACAGATATTTGTGCAAAATGCTCAGAAAAAGCTGAAAGGGCAAACTAAAAGGAGGAATTATTCTTAGCAGCTCCGACAGAAGCTCACAACGACAGAAGCTACTCCAGATTTAAGTGAAAGATGTCCTGATAAGGTGAGCGACCTTATCAGGACAAGTCCAAGATTGAGAGCCTCGATCTTCTTTGGTGCCATCACGGCACCAAAGAAGATCGAGGCTCTGGCTGGAGCTTGTCTGGAAATCCCATGTAGCTTTAATTCGAAGGATATAACTCTTTACAGCAACATAACTACCAATGGAGTTTGGATGAAAAATAACTTGCACTTTTACTTTGATCCAAATGTAGTTATGTTCAACAGCAGTGAGTCGGTTAACAAATATCCGCTGAAGATCACTGGAAACCTGAGAGAGAAAAACTGCACCACTCTGTCTTCTGATTTAAACACAAGTTATACAGACAAATACTTCTTCAGAGTTGAAAACGGACCTTTCAGAGCAACAGCTTGTGCTGATCCTATTCAAGTAAATGTTACAGGTAAAGAGGTTTTATTTATGTCTGTGACATTATTGTTCAGAATCATAATGAAATGAAATCTGGTGTCATACAAAACAACAAACTCAGACAGTGTTATGTGCTTCGGGCACATTATCATTTTTGTCTATTTCTTTTCCTTGTTTTCTTATAGACTTTAGTTGAATGACCTTTTGTTAATCTATTTTGGAGTTTGGATAATTCCTTTTTGGTTATTTAATTACGTTAATTTGTGGCGCTGTTGGTCCGCCTATAAATAGGCTGGCTTTCGGCATGTTGAGGAGTCCCGCCATCTTCCTTCCTGAGCTCCGCCTTCTCCACTCGCTTCCGCTCGCTCCACCCGCGCGGTGCGCGCACGTCCAGTCGCTGTGGGCCGCAGCTGACTTTCCAGCCTGCCATGCGGTATTTCTGTTAGCCTTTGGTTGCTTTTCTTGTAATTTTGGCCTGGTGGGACCAGTTGTCCTGTTTTCGATCTTTCTTTTTATTAGATTCTTTTTTGCTTTAGTCCGGTACCAGTAGGGGCTTCGACGGCCCTGTATAGGGTTGGCCCACCTGCTGTACCGTTTTGTTCTGTTTGATCGGCTCACCAGGTCCAACTTTCTGTTAATACTTTTGGGGTTTTGTTTTTCTTTACTTTTTGGAACACGGGATCTGAGGGCCTTAACGCTATTTTCTTCACATTGCTGGCTCCATTTCAGACAATCAAGTTTACTTGTGTAGCACATTTCAGCAACAATGCAGTTCAAAGAGGTTTACATCATAAAATCACAAAAATATAAAGTCATATAAAAGCAACATAATCTACAATTGAGAAAACCAGTAACAAATATTACATTTTGATGAGTGCCATCATCAATACACATCAAATATGTTGGTCAATGTTCATTTTATTTTGGCCACTAAAGACAAATGCGAGACCAAATGAACACCAACCCATGATGCAGCGCGGCTCATCGCGCTTTTATTTTGAAAACCGACACGCAAAATGAAGCAGTCACGTGACCCATGCAATACGAGGCCTCGTTTGTTGCCAGTCACGTGGTTTTCAGCAAGACGACACAAGCCTCGAAGCGGGGCTTCATCGGACACGCCCCCTTTTTACTCGGTACACGCCTCGAAGCCTGGATTCAGATAGCCCATCACTAATAGTAATCACTTGTTTTTCATTTTTTATTATGATGTGCTTAGGGACGTGCTTAGATCTGCCTCTGGTCCAGAACAACTGAGTTAGATGATTGCATGACAATCTGCAGCCATCAAGAAGTGCAGAAGGTTGTTAATCATCCACAGATTCCATCCAGGTGAGGCAGAAAGGAAACACTTAAAACATGTAAGGCAGGTGAAACACTGAACTAAACCTGCTAATGACTGATTCAGTCTGTTGTTTCTTGGATTGGTAACTGGTTAAACTGAACTGGTCTATTATTACTGGTGTGGTATCTTTATTAGCACGTGGACATTTTGTAATGAATTTAATAAACTTATTTGGAAATATTTGTAGTTGATTGAAGATTAAACCAGCTATTTGATGGAAGTTTATTCTGTATAAATTATAATGATTTTTCCAACTACAGTATAAATCACCTTTCGCTCTATTTATCTGTCTCTGGTGTGTTAAATAAACCCTGATCCTCCCTGAGTTTTGTTAAGTTTTCTGATAAACAGCCTTTATTTTAAATATTGATTCCCTCATTTTAACATGAGTGCAGAATCATAAATCCTACACTACACTGCAGCTTGATAGGTAAATGTAGTTGTATACGTAAACATTAAGATAAATATTAATGAGCAATTAAATATTAACAGTGAGTGTACATGGGGAACTATATGGTTTGTATTTGTTCTCAGACCTGTAACTAGTACACTGTTTAATCTTTCAATGTCTTTCAGAACTTTTCAAATGTTTATCATCTAACGGGCCCCTTCCTCACTTCTATTTTTGTGTTTTTCAGCCATTGCTCTGCAGTTTGACCAAAAGCTGACTCTTGAGGACTGCAGTAAAACTGTCAAGGAGTGGCTTCATTACACGCCAGAACGAGAGGAAGACATCGCAAGAAATCAAAGTGACGCCAACCAGAGTGAAACTGGGGTTACCACAACTTGTACTGTTTCCCTAGTCCATACAGTACAAAGCTTAACCTCATGGACTCTGTTCTTTTGTGGACAATAGACTTATTCTGATAGTCAAAAAGGAGTCAAATATGTTTAAAGATCTGTCCCTCTTTTCTTAAATAAAATGTTATATCAAACCTGTGTTGTCATTTTTAAACTTTTGTATGATCTGCCAAAAATATAGTGTTTAACACCAGTGAAGAAACTTTTAGTGGTATGTTATGTAGACCTATCAGACCTAAAATGTACATAAATCCTTAGCTTTCATTCAATATGAAATCAACCCAAATCTGCATGTTGATCCACATTCAGATGAAGGTTGAATCAATGTTGATTCCTAACTGATTCAATGTAAAATCAACAGAAATATGCATGTAAATTGACATACAAATTATGGTTGAATCAACATTGATTCCTAACTGATTAAATGTAGGATAAACACAAATATGCATGCAGATCCACGTTGAGATGAAGGTTGAATCAACATTGATTCCTAACTAATTCAATGTAGAATCAACAGAAATGTGTCCAGATCCACGTTCAGATGATGGTTTAATCAACATTGATTCCTGACTGATTCAATTAAGAATCAATACAAATATGCATGCAGATCCACGTTGAGATGAAGGTTGAATCAACATTGATTCCTAACTAATTCAATGTAGAATCAACAGAAATGTGTCCAGATCCACGTTCAGATGATGGTTTAATCAACATTGATTCCTGACTGATTCAATTAAGAATCAATACAAATATGCATGCAGATCCACAGTCAAATGAGTGTTTGATCAACACAACATATCAACACAAATATGCATGTAAATTGACATACAAATGATGGTTGAATCAACATTGATATGTCAGTTATGGTTGAAACCCTAACGTTGATTTCACATACAAGTCACCGACCACTTTCAGTGTTGTTTCAATGTCAGCGTTCAACGTTGACTCAATGTTTCTGGCTGACATTGATTCAATGTTGTTTCTATCATTCTGTGCTATCTGGGTTGTGACCTACATACAGACATATTAGCAATTATAGTAAAACTACTTTCCTGATTTCTCAAAATCTAATCTTTCCAATATCTCTCTCACTTTTCCTCCCATATATCCTCACCTCTGAGGGTTGACAGTCGTGGTGGACCTTGATCGTGACACATTCACTTTTGCCCCAACCAACACCCACCTGACAATGCGTCCTCTGTGGGACAAACTGCTTCTAGTCCTTCATTAATATCAGCCCCACGTCAACAGCCACCGACAGCTGGCAACAAACCTGAGACGACGTCTGACAGCACAGCACAGCACCTCTGGCCTCTCTGGTCCTCAGACGTCAGAGTCGAGCTCCAGTCCTAAGGCTGTTTCCACACCTGAGAGTCCGGGAGATTCGGTTTGATTGGGGACCAAAATTGTGTAACCTGGTTGTCCTTCTCTTTTCCTATAATTACACAAAATGTCTTTTTTTTTGGTAATTTGTGTGGTTTCTTACCTGACTGAAACACCTCTACAAAACTCTGTCATTGTTTTAACCGTGTTACTTTAAGATTGGAAGCTGCTCCTTTTTATTTCTTCTTCTGTGGTATTGTATTTAAATTGTTTTCGCCCTTAGACCCTGCACTTTTGTCATGTTGTCCTACGGGAGAGGTGTGTGCTGTTTACTTTTCATCTAAATACACAAAGTTTATTTATAGATTTATTAAGTTAATTTTTGTTATGTACTTTTGTTTTGTGTAGGACTTGGAGCGGGAAGCCTATAACACAGTTGTTTTCTGTTTGTTCTTGTCAGTTCACGAAAAATAAATCGAGGAATCATTCTTTTTAAAGACAAACCGTGTCATGGCCTGATCCCTCAACGAAACCAGCACAACGCAGAGAGGATCCGATTACAATTGGAACATTTGCAATTATTTTTTGCAGATGATTCTGAATGGGGTTTTTTTCTAATCTTTTCAAAGTATTTCTCTGTTTAATGAATGCAAATTGCTTAAAAATGAATCATAATCACACTGACATGAGAGAGACTATATGGACCACCTTCTGTCAAATTTTAATCGGAGATGATGGATTAAACGTGACCTCCTGACCTTCCCCCATGGAAAGTTTGTGACCTCGTGACCTTCCCCTATGGAAACTTTGTAACCTCCTCTCATAGAACGTTTGTGACCCTGTGACCTCCGATACCCTTCAGTCAAATTTTAATCGGAGTTTGAAGGATTAATTTATATTAAGCCCCGCCCTTCCTGTGACCGGAAATTCCCCCACGAACAAAGACTTTAATCATATGGGAACTTTGTAACCTCCTGACCTCCCTCTGTGACCATCTGCTCACTGTTATCTCCTCCCAAAGTCTTTGAATTAACCAATAGGAATCATTTACTTGTAAGTGAATAAATAAATATACTATATTCTAAACCATGTTGAATTAGATTAGGAATAATGTAACTATCTCCGGTTTTAAACATATTGTCATGCTGCGTGTGTATCTGTCATTAAAGAATGGGGCTGGGGAGAGTCTTGCTGCGGGTGTGTGTGCGTGCGTGAGTGTCCTCAAGCATGAGAAACCCACAGGATACGTCAGACATTCCTTCTGACAATAGCTTACAGTGCATTATTTGATGTTAGACTACCTCTGAAGGAAAACAACAGTTTAACTGTTTTACTGCAATATTTAGCTCACGGTGCGTTATTTGTTTTTGGACAACAGACTTTTAGCTAGGTATGAGGGATATCATCAGAAGGAAAACAACAATTTAACTATTTTACTGTAAATATTCAGCTTATGGTGCATTATTTGGTGTTGTTGTGACCTCCCGACCTCTCTTTGTGACCATCTGCTCACCGTTAACTCCTCCTGAACTCTTTGAATTAAGCAATAGAAACGGAATCATTTACTTGTAAGTGAATAAATAAATATACTATATTCTAAACCATGTTGAATTAGATGAGGAATGTTGTAACTATCTCAGGTTTTAAACAGATTGTCTTTTTGTTGGGTTTGCGTGCGTGTGTATCTATCATTAAAGAGGGGGGTTACGGGGGAAGCCTTTGCTGCTGCGTGTGTGTGTGTGTGTGTGTGTGCGTGCGTGCGTGTGTGTGTGTGTGTGTGTGTGTGTGTGTGCTCAAGCATGAGAAACCCACAGGATATGTCAGACAGCAATATTTAAGGTAGCACGACTAGTCAATACTGCCTGAGTTTGTAATTTCCTTCATCCGTTCCGAAAACAGTCACTTGAATTTTAAACTCTATAGATACTTTTCTGTAACACCTGCTAGTGTGATACATTTCAGTAAAAGTTCTTCATCTGTAATTGTATTTCTTAAAGATATGTGGCAAGTAGTAAACAGGCCTACATGAGGCTGCTCAAATTTAACTTTTAGTTTTCTGCAGTGAAAGACAAACTCTAACATCACTGCCTTTCCAGGATTTGTTCTCACATCATTGTGAATTCTACCTTGCTTCAGTCTTTTTCCTGCTGTTGTATCAACACTGATCTTCTCAGTGCTTCATGCTTTCTCCAAAATAGTAAAGGTTGGTTCAAACTTATAGATTTTTTTTTCTTCAACACTTGCTAGTGCGATACATTTCAGTAAAAGTTCCTCATCTGTAAATGTATTTCTTAAGAATATGTGACAGGGACTAAACAGGCCCAGGTGAGGCTACTGCTCATATTTATCTTTCAGTTTTCCCTAAAGTTTAAAGTTTTTACACTGCACCATCACGCTCCAAGAGTTCCTCCAACATTTTATTACCTTTAAAATTATGTACAGCTTTTGTCTCTGACTTATACGCTGTTTGTTTTTTGATACTAATGATCGTTTCCTTCCATCTGTTACCTTACATGTTTATGTGTGTTCACTAACAAAATATAGTACACATGTAGTTGTTAAGGTTTCATTACTAAAATTGTCTTGTTACCTTTAAAAGTATCTACAGCTTTTGATGCTGTCTGTTCACTAATGTCCACCAACAGACAGCAACTGATAAGTAACTGTAACTGATAAGCTTATAAATGATCAATGTGAAGCATCCGTATGTGTTCAAGAAGATCATATCAGTCAGATTTCATAAAATATCATGATACTCAAAGGAATCAAAATTATAGTTCACAGAAAGGTAATGTATCCTTTTTAGGGAGCTTCGACTGTATGAAAGGAATGATTGAAATATACTATGAAAATATTCTATTTGCAGAATCCTGATAATAAAACTTCAATTGTGAACTGAATAATTAGATTGCAATTAGACACAAAAGAATCAACTGTTAATTAGCAATCATACTATGGAAATGACTAGCAAGAGCTGAACAAACAAGAAACTTGACTACCTCAAGAGATTTCACTCGTAATGAACCGTCTGACTTTCTTTAGCCGACTAAATTTAATCTTACCAAATTTTTGCCGCAGAGCAAACAGGTACTGAGTTTGAAGCGGGTCAGATGCCTCCAGCCGTCTGCTAAAGCTTGACCCTGGCCTTCCTCACTGTAAAATAAAACATTCTGCTTAATAAAGAGTTCAAGTGAACATCACTTAATTCTCAGCTTGTTGTTTGTACTCATCTTAAACAAGCGGCAGAAACCTTTGGATTTAAAAAAAGGAAAAAAAACGATGCTTTACAAATTTATCTATTTAAATAATAGATAAAATAAAAAGTGAACTATTTGAAAGTGGTGAGAATTTTGGGTGGTAAATGTTTAACATACACAGACATTACTCCATTTCTACTCAAGCAAACCAAAAGGTTTTGAACAGTACAACTATGTCATGTAATGACATGTAGTAAATATATTGATGCTGCTGTAAGCAGAAAGTAAAATAAATTTTGCATTGAATAATATTTTGGATGAGTTTTAAGAATAGTTTGCCAAAATCACACAATGTAACTACACTTGTCTTTTACATGTTGCAGTAATTGAATCTTTTGAGACAATTGGTTTGCATAAATTTAAGTAACTACAACCTATTTCCCTGCTCCACATACTTGGCTAGCAATGTTCCAGTTTGCTTCCCAGTCTGAACTTCTGGACAATGTCTTGATTCAGTCAAATCTTCTATCCTGTATCTCCTGTACTCTGATATTCTACAGAATTCATTCTGTGAAAGCTTTGCTTGCTGGTCTTCTTCATGCTTTGAATGCAGTATCTGGTTTCTCTTACTTTAAACCGCCCAACTTGCACCTGATTGGCATGTTAGCCTTTCGATTCCCTCCCAGTGAGGCGGTGCTTCACAAAGCAAACTGTTTGTCAAACTGTTGATCTCCCTCAGAAGACATGGTGCCTGAGTTTTAGACACTAGTAGACAGCTCATCCAGCTTTTCACTAAACGGCAGTCCTAATAGTATATATCTTTAAACTATGAATAAAAACGTACAATTTTATAATTATTCGATCCAGCGGTTATAGAAGTTTGATAATGCAATTCAGCAGTGGTGGAGAAAGTACTCACAAAATTTACTTAAGTAAAAGTACAAATACACAGTCAAAAATGTACTTAAGTAAAAGTCAAACTACCACATTAACATTTTACTTAAGTAAAAGTAAAAAAGTACTGGCTTTTAAAAATACTTAAGTATTAAAAGTAAAAGTACTCGCTGAATGCATTACCTAATCGCTAATATCATTAAGTGTGCCGATCGTATTTAATTTTAATACATCAGAAATGTGCCATTTTAATGAACACTACCACAGATTAAACATGTTCTTATTGTGTTTATTCTCTGTAACAGTTTAGACTTAGATATGTGATTCTATGAATCATAATTTCAGGGATGGAAACATTTTGTCTCCTGTCCTAACATAGCATGAACTTCATTAGTCACATTTATTTAGAAAGAAATCTAACTGAAAGGGGATGTAAAGAAGGTGCGGGCGGGGTGGAGGACATGCAACCAAGGAGCCATGTAGCAGAGTTGTATTCAAGACCACCGAACCCAAGACCAGCGCCCCGCGCTAAATGACACAATAACATCAAGTTTACCTATCAAAATTGGTTTTCAGATTGATCTGAAAGATCCACATTCCATAAAAACACCTAGATATTAAATACTTAGAGCTGAAATATATTTAACCAGTATCAATTAAAACTCACTTCATTCTGTTTTGCTTTCATCGCTGTGCTACAATCCGCAGAGGTCTCCTGCTATTCCTAGAAAAATAACGCCCTGGGCGGTTGCCCATATTGCATATGTCAGAAACCACAACTGAAACATCGCAATTAACGGTAAATAACGTTCAACTATGAACACTGTCCAACGGCGCAACAAGTAACTAAGCAGAATGAGCACTGTGACTGTTTTCATCCTCCCTCCCACTGCGATGTTTGCCACCATGACAGGAGACGAAATCAATCAATGAGCAATGAGCATGCTCTGTGTTCATAGTTCAACTTTTACTTATTCAGCGATTAAATGAATGTCTATATATATATACCCTGTTTTTTGACTTTTTATACTCTGTTTACTGAGAATTTTGTTGAACAGGATATTATGACTAGTGTCTTAGAAAAATGCTTCGCAAGTCAAACTTAACATCACGGTTTCTGACAACAGCTTCTTATTATCGCAAGGGGTGACCTATACCTGCTCAGACACCAGGCTATGGTATGTCCATACCAACGGTCCAGTCTGTTGGGCAAATTGTAACCTTTCTTAAAACAATTCAGTTGATTTATGTAACACTAATTTACAATAGGTAATCTCGAGACAATTTACAAAAAAGTAATTTCCATTCTACTTAACAGTGCAGCAATTAAAATGTATTAAGTCAGTAAAAAAAAAAAAAGTTAAGTTATCTGAGTTAAAAATGCAGATTGTATCATGTCATTGACTTGTTATTGACTTGACTTGTGCCCTGTAATGTCTGATTTGATCTATATTTTCAGGGGAACCCTGTGGAACCAACATGAAGCCGGAGATCTCTCGCTGGAACTGACTTTACCTGACGCATGTCTTGTTGCTCTTGGTGTGAAGGTTTGTGGTGGGAGTTAGAGGGCGAGGTAAGTTTGGGGTACCCTGTACATGTCATCACGTAGGTGTTTTTCTGTTAGAAACATTAGGTAAGTAGGTGGGTGCCACCCATGTAAAGTTTTGGTGGAAACTTTTGTTAGATTAGGTAGGCAGGGTTTTTGTTTTCTATTTCTTTAGCATAGACGGTAGTTAGGCCCTGTTTTGTTTTATTATTTTCTTTGATTTGGCACCACCTAACCGTCCCTTTCTCCCCCACAGTTTGTACAAGCCTTCTGGGATTTTTATCAATAAATCCCTCCTTTTTAAAACATTCACCTGGACTCTGTCAAGTTTTTGTGGTTGTCGGGTTACTTCCCTCCTCCTCAAAAAAGGGGGCCGTAACAGTTACTAATGTCAGAAAAATCTACTGTCATGTCATGAGCTGGAAAAAAAAAATCAACAAGCATGTTTGCAAAAATAGAAGTCGCACCGTATTTTCACTTAAGACTTATAAAATAGTTTCATGATTTTGGTTATGGTTGTAGAATTTAAACTGAGGTAACACTAAACAAAAAATCGTTGGGTAGATAGTGTGAAAAGAGGAGATATTAAAGACATAAATTGCTGAAAATGCATCCATTGCTGAAAATAAATCGAACTCATGTAACAGTGTAATGATTCACCTCTGAAACACTTTGAGTCACCGAGCTTTATGCTTTTCAAACCGTTGCTATTTGGTCAGTTTGATTTCAGAAGAGCCAATGATATTTTTTATTACAGAAACGTAAAATTTACTCATCCTTAAAAGATGACTAGAACGAGACTCACTGCGTACACTGATGGCGATGTGTTCTGCCAAAAGTAAAACATTCAGGATTCCCAAAGCCACACAGAGGCAGAGCATCTCTTTGGAGCTGCTTGAACCTTAAGAAAAATCTGAACCTTAGCAAAATGTAATGCAGCAGATGCTAGATTTATCTGTAACGTTTTTCTTACCTGTGTGATTAGATGCAGTTCGTCTAACGGGTTCCATGTTGACGTAAATTTCCTCCATCGCTTCAGAGTCAGTGCTGCTTTAAACACTGACTATAAAATCCACTGCAGTCGTGGAACTAAGTGAGATATCTGGTGTTCAACATAAAGTAACGTATTTCAGATATAACAGTCAAAGAAATTCATGAGTGCGGTTTCAGTATTATTTTCTTAAATATCTTACACAACATAAGATTCTTGAAGGTTTCAATAGTTCCATAAGTTCATATTTGCTGATTCGGTTTTGTATCAATGAATATTTATTTATCCTTTGTTTTCCTTCAGCTCAGTTAATCCTACTCATAATAAACACATTTCACTTTTCTATCAGTGAAGAAAATAATTAACTTTTACATTCATGCACAACTTTGCTTTCTGTCGTATGGTATCAAAAATTAAAAATAGTTTTAAATCACGGCTAAACGGATGAAAAATACATCTGATGTTGTGATGTTCCTGCTCCTTTTGTACAAACATTTCCTAAAGGGCAATAAATTGTTGGAGCAGATGACTGCAGATAACTGTACAGACCCAACAGTTTTACGGGTCTCATTCTGTCCTGATAACTAGTCATAGTCTTTCTCCCAGTAAATACAGCTATCATCTTTGTATTTCTAAATCCTCTTCTAACCCTATTCCTTGTTTTCTCACTATCTCACTCCAGTAGCAGAAACACTGACATTAAGAAACAACAATCACTGAATTGCAGTGGTGGGAAGTTACTGTATGTGACCAGCAGGTGGAGATATCTCTAAAAAAAAGTAACAAGACACACCAGAACACAGATTTAACAGTGTACAATACTTTATTAAACAATTATCTAAAAGTTCTTTTTAAAACACTTCTTTTAAAATCCAAGGCATCGGGCTCACTACTTGGTCGCCGGAACCAAAGAAAAAGGGAACACACAAGAAGGGACAGACAAGATGAGGTTGTTCCAAGAAAACAAGCAAACCATGCAAATGCAACAAAATAAAGCAAGAAAACAAAAGAACATGCAACACAAAAGAAACACAGCACTCAACAGAAAAAAATGAATACTTCAACAAACGGTAAAAGAAAATACTTCAAATGATGGAACAAGTTGTCATCGTCTCTCCAAGTGCCCTTCTATGGGGGCCAGAGGAGTAATGCCCCGCCCACCAGCCTGCCCAATCCACAACAGGCTCAGCGGAGAGCGGCCAGAACAAACAGTGATAAGACAAAGCAGCAGAGCGTCCAAAGCACTGCAGCTCCCAACACTCAGTTGCCTGAAACAGAAAACCCATTAATGCCAAGTACAAAATAAAATAATCCAGAACTAAATGGCAGGTAGCTTACCCAGGGATGGAGACACAGCCTACACCAGGAGGGAGCAGATCAGCAGGCGAAGACTAGGCAGAAGCCACACACCACCACAACCTCCAGCCGCGGCCGGCAACGCCAGCAGAGCCGCACTGCGGAAACGCACGACAGGTGTAGCACCCAACAAAACCAACCACGATCCCAGCCCGGATAGCAGAAAAATGGCACTTACAACATCAGACGAGCTCATCAAACACCGCCAACATGTAGCCGCCAATTGTGCAGACAGTGGAGGAAACAAGGGCACACACACACCTCGCAGCGACTTACCCAGCTTTAAAGGCATCTGCCCCGCCCACCAATCAGTGGCGCGCCTCTCGCCACACCCGACGCAAAGCGTGGGGGAGGGTGAAACACCGTCCCACCACATGTACTTAAGTACAGTTTTCGTGTATCTGTACTTTACTTAAGTAGATTGAATAATGGGGACTTTCTACTTTTACTCCACTACATTTTACAGTAAGTATCTGTACTTTCTACTTCACTACATTTCTACAAAACTGTCGCGTTACTCATTACATCCAAGTCGCGTTGCTCTTTTCTTCCGTTAAAATGTGAAGTTCAGGGACTTAAGGTGGCGCCGTAAAATCTGAGCAATAACGTGACTTAGTGTCTGTTGTCACCCATCACCTCCACCTTTACTCGCACTCGGAGCTCCAGACATGCGCAGTGGTTTCCTCTGAGCGGGAGGAGATGTTTGTCTATAATATAATAGCGCTGCATAAATTGATATTGCGACATGTAAAATCAGCAGCGCTTCGCTTTCACAGACGGTGGGGACTTCGTCCAACTTTTAGCGTCACTTGGAAGGAAAGCTTAAAGAAAGGTAAGATCTGTGCTAGCAATGCTAGACCTGCGTGAAGCTGACACCCCACCCACGTCAAAAAATCCAGCAAATAGTCTGAATGGTTAGTGCTCCGTTTGTGCAGGTTTGTGCCGTTAAAATTTTCGTTTGTGCAGTTTTGGTTTCTGAGATATTAAACATTATTTTTTAGGTCATCTAGAGTTCACCATCCCCCCATATCTCTCCAAAACAAACCAAAGTGGGCTAGTTCGTTAGTGCTCCGTTTGTGCAGGTTTGTGCCGTTAAAATTTTCGTTTGTGCAGTTTTGGTTTCTGAGATATTAAACATTATTTTTTAGGTCATCTAGAGTTCACCATCCCCCCATATCGCTCCAAAACAAACCAAAGTGGGCTAATTCGTTAGTGCTCCGTTTGTGCAGGTTTGTGCCGTTAAAATTTTCGTTTGTGCAGTTTTCATCTTTGAGATATTAAAAGTTATAATTTTGGCCGATGACGTCACCATCCCCCCATATCGCTCCAAAACAAACCAAAGTGGGCTAATTCGTTAGTGCTCCGTTTGTGCAGGTTTGTGCCGTTAAAATTTTCGTTTGTGCAGCTTTCATCTTTGAGATATTAAAAGTTATAATTTTGGCCGATGACGTCACCATCCCCCCATATGCTCCAAAACAAACCAAAGTGGGCTAGTTCGTTAGTGCTCCGTTTGTGCAGGTTTGTGCCGTTAAAATTTTCGTTTGTGCAGTTTTGGTTTCTGAGATATTAAACATTATAATTTTGGCCGATGACGTCACCGTCACCCTATCATGTTCCAAATCAAATCTAAGTGTGGGCTACTTCTTTTAATTCTTCAGATTCTCAGCTGTTGTACAATGTGTACATTTTGTTTTGAACTTCAATAAAGACTTAGAACAAGAAAAAATGTGTCTCATTTCAAGAAATGTTTTAAGATAGCAATGTTTTTTCACGAACGTAGCGTTCTCTCCACAGTAATTGAATCCTAATAAAGGACATGCAGCCTGACCCTAACGTAATGTGTATAACCTGTTCACCTGTGCTTTGATTTCGGAGGTGGTCTGAAGAATTATATTCACATTGTTGATGTACTGTCTGCTGATTATGCAGCAAACGTGTAAAAAAATTACATGAGCCTATAAAGGCCAATTTGCTTGTTGCTTGAGCAAAGTTTTTGCCGAGTAAAACGGAAATGTGTCATTATTTCAAAGTTCATCCAAGTAATGTACTTAATATTTAGTAAATATATTTTCAATGCAACGACTTTCATTTCATCCAATTTCTTACATTAAATGTGTATGGGCTTCAAGGAGACATGTTTTGCGAACTTTGACATAGTTCTCACACAACTGGGATTGGCTCCACCCACACTGTTGTGAGCCTCCTCCTGCCCCGCCCCCCCCCCCCCCCCCCCCCTCCGATCTTGTTTTGCAGAGCAAGTGTAATTTCAACCTCTCGTTAATATTCTAGCGGTCTCAAATCGTTTTGAATAAGTCATTTTTGGAATTTTTTCAACCCCGATTTTGATTTTTGAACAAGGTAAGTAAATTAATGCTCAACTAGCAAATTGGCCGTTATAGGCTCATGTAATTTTTTTACACGTTTGCTGCATAATCAGCAGACAGTACATCAACAATGTGAATATAATTCTTCAGACCACCTCCGAAATCAAAGCACAGTTGAACAGGTTATACACATTACGTTAGGGTCAGGCTGCATGTCCTTTATTAGCAGGATTCAATTATTGTGCGCTACGTTCGTGAAAAAACATTGTTATCTTAAAACATTTCTTGAAATGAGACACATTTTTTCTTGTTCTAAGTCTTTATTAGAGTTCAAAACAAAATGTACACATTGTACAACAGCTGAGAATCTGAAGAATTAAAAGAAGTAGCCCACACTTAGGTTTGATTTGGAACATGATAGGGTGACGGTGACGTCATCGGCCAAAATTATAATGTTTAATATCTCAGAAACCAAAACTGCACAAACGAAAATTTTAACGGCACAAACCTGCACAAACGGAGCACTAACGAACTAGCCCACTTTGGTTTGTTTTGGAGCATATGGGGGGATGATGACGTCATCGGCCAAAATTATAACTTTTAATATCTCAAAGACGAAAGCTGCACAAACGAAAATTTTAACGGCACAAACCTGCACAAACAGAGCACTAACGAATTAGCCCACTTTGGTTTGTTTTGGAGCGATATGGGGGGATGATGACGTCATCGGCCAAAATTATAACTTTTAATATCTCAAAGATGAAAGCTGCACAAACGAAAATTTTAACGGCACAAACCTGCACAAACGGAGCACTAACGAACTAGCCCACTTTGGTTTGTTTTGGAGAGATATGGGGGGATGGTGAACTCTAGATGACCTAAAAAATAATGTTTAATATCTCAGAAACCAAAACTGCACAAACGAAAATTTTAACGGCACAAACCTGCACAAACGGAGCACTAACCATTCAGACTATTTGCTGGATTTTTTGACGTGGGTGGGGTGTCAGCTTCACGCAGGTCAAAGACCGCTGTACTGAGACACATGTAGCATCTGATGAAAAAAAGTTGTCACTCATGCGCTGAATTATTGTGTGGAGGTGTTGACTGAGGTGTCGCATATATGGGACAACGCTGTGACCAAAGTCTGCAATATAGTGATATGACATTCAGGAACGATCCGATTCTTCTGGACGGATCTTTACTAAGTCCTAAAGGACTGAAGCCTCACTGAGAGCCGTTGTTATGCCCAGAAAAGCCCGCCTGCCCAAATTTGCATCCCCTGTCGCGGGAGCGCGCATCGCTCTAAACTCTCGCATATTGACGAGGAAACGGATAAAAATAAGACCGAAGAGGAAATTTTAAAGATATTTGTAACATTATCACGTTTCCTAACCATGTAATCCCTAATACGGTGGGTTTTATTTCGCAAATTATTTGAAATAAATACGGTTTTTACACTTTTATTGACACAATGAGTCGAACTTTTTTTCAGTCCGTGTCTGTTGTAAACGTTCTCCGCAAATGGTTTGAAATTCTCTGCTTTGTCTTTTGATATCATAATAGCTCAAAAGCATTGCAACAGAGACCCATTATGTAGAACATTTTATATCATGCTTCACTTCTAGTCTGTTAATGTAGGAGGAAATGCAACTTAATTTATGAGCCTGAAAATATTTGCATCCGTCTTGTTGATATGCAACTTATAGCATTAGCTCAGAGAACAAGTGTCATTACGTAGAAGAGATTAAATCATTTCAGCTCTTTATTTCCCCCAATTAGCACAGGGATGCATGTTTTGGCAATATAGATTTTGAGCCTGCCACAATATGCATCCCTTCTCTATTCCCCTCAAATATTATCCTATCGATATAAAACATATACCAGCAGTTATTGGAACTACTCAGATTATGTAGAAAAAGTTATTTCACTATTAACTCTTGAATTCTTTAAATTAGCACAGGGATGCGTTTTTGGGCAAAATTTCCAGCCTGCCAAAATATGCATCCCTTATCTATTCCCCTCAAATATTATCTTATTGATTTAAAACTTATACCAGCAGTTCTTGGAGCTACTCTCATTATGTAGAAATAGTTATTTTACTTTTAACTCTTTATTTCTCAAAGTTAGCACAGGGATGCATTGTTGGGCAATATGGATTTCCAGCCTGCCAAAATATGCATCCCATATCTATTCCCCTCAAATATTATCCAATTGATTTAAAACTTATACCAGCAGTTCTTGGAGCTACTCTCATTATGTAGAAAAAGTTACTTCACTCTTAACTCTCTAATTCTTCAAATTAGCACAGGGATGTGTTTTTGGGCAAATTTTCAGCCTGCCAAAATATGCATCCCTTATCTATTCCCCTCAAATATTATCCTATTGATTTAAAACTTATACCAGCAGTTCTTGGAACTACTCAGATTATGTAGAAAAAGTTATTTCACTATTAACTCTTGAATTCTTTAAATTAGCACAGGGATGCGTTTTTGGGCAAAATTTCCAGCCTGCCAAAATATGCATCCCTTATCTATTCCCCTCAAATATTATTATAGTGATTTAAAACTTATACCATCAGTTCTTGGAGCTACTCTCATTATGTAGAAAAAGTTATTTCACTCTTAACTCTCTAATTCTTCAAATTAGCACAGGGATGCGTTTTTGGGCAATATGGATTTCCAGCCTGCCAAAAATATGCACCCCTCTCTATTCCCCTCAAATATTATCCAATTGATTTAAAACTTATAACAGCGGTTCTTGGAGCTACCCTCATTATGTAGAAAAAGTTATTTCACTCTTAACTCTTCAATTCTTCAAATTAGCACTGGGATCCATATTGCCCAAAAATGCCTCCCTGTGCTAACTTTGAGAAATAAAGAGTTAAAAGTAAAATAACTATTTCTACATAATGAGAGTAGCTCCAAGAAATGCAGTTATAAGTTTTAAATCAATTGGATAATATTTGAGGGGAATAGAGAGGGGTGCATATTTTGGCAGGCTGGAAATCCATATTGCCCAAAAATGCATCCCTGTGCTAATTTTAATAATTAGAGAGTTAATAGTGAAATACCTTTTTCTACATAATGAGAGTAGCTCCAAGAACTGATGGTATAAGTTTTAAATCACTATAATAATATTTAAGGAGAATAGACAGGGGATGCGTATTTTGGCAGGCTGGAAATCCATATTGCCCAAAAACGCATCCCTGTGCTAATTTGAAGAATTAAAGAGTTAAGAATGAAATAACTTTTTCTACATAATGAGAGTAGCTCCATGAACTGCTGTTATAAGTTTTAAATCAATAGGATAACATTTGAGGGGAATAGAGAGGGGATGCATATTTTGGCAGGCCATCCATATTGCCCAAAAATGCATCCCTGTGCTAATTTTAATAATTAGAGAGTTAAGAGTGAAATAACTTTTTCTACATAATGAGAGTAGCTCCAAGAACTGCTGTTATAAGTTTTAAATCAATAGGATAACATTTGAGGGGAATAGAGAGGGGATGCATATTTTGGCAGGCCATCCATATTGCCCAAAAATGCATCCCTGTGCTAATTTTAATAATTAGAGAGTTAAGAGTGAAATAACTTTTTCTACATAATGAGAGTAGCTCCAAGAACTGCTGTTATAAGTTTTAAATCAATTGGATAATATTTGAGGGGAATAGATATGGGATGCATATTTTGGCAGGCTGAAAATTTGCCCAAAAACGCATCCCTGTGCTAATTTGAAGAATTAGAGAGTTAAGAGTGAAATAACTTTTTCTACATAATGAGAGTAGCTCCAAGAACTGCTGGTATAAGTTTTAAATCAATTGGATAATATTTGAGGGGAATAGATATGGGATGCATATTTTGGCAGGCTGGAAATCCATATTGCCCAACAATGCATCCCTGTGCTAACTTTGAGAAATAAAGAGTTAAAAGTAAAATAACTATTTCTACATAATGAGAGTAGCTCCAAGAACTGCTGGTATAAGTTTTAAATCAATAAGATAATATTTGAGGGGAATAGATAAGGGATGCATATTTTGGCAGGCTGGAAATTTTGCCCAAAAACGCATCCCTGTGCTAATTTAAAGAATTCAAGAGTTAATAGTGAAATAACTTTTTCTACATAATCTGAGTAGTTCCAATAACTGCTGGTATATGTTTTATATCGATAGGATAATATTTGAGGGGAATAGAGAAGGGATGCATATTGTGGCAGGCTCAAAATCTATATTGCCAAAACATGCATCCCTGTGCTAATTGGGGGAAATAAAGAGCTGAAATGATTTAATCTCTTCTACGTAATGACACTTGTTCTCTGAGCTAATGCTATAAGTTTCATATCAACAAGACGGATGCAAATATTTTCAGGCTCATAAATTAAGTTGCATTTCCTCCTACATTAACAGACAAGAAGTGAAGCATGATATAAAATGTTCTACATAATGGTTCTCTGTTGTAATGCTTTTGAGCTATTATGATATCAAAAGACAAAGCAGAGAATTTCAAACCATTTGGGGAGAACGTTTACAACAGACACGGACTGAAAAAAAGTTCGACTCATTGTGTCAATAAAAGTGTAAAAACCGTATTTATTTCAAATAATTTCCGAAATAAAACCCACCGTATTAGGGATTACACGGTTGAGAAACGTGATAATGTTACAATTATCTTTAAAATTTTCTCTTCTGTCATATTTTTATCCGTTTCCTCGTCAATATGCGAGAGTTTAGAGCGATGCGCGCTCCCGCGACAGGGGATGCAAATTTGGGCAGGCGGGCTTTTCTGGGCATAACACCGTTCTTTGTTCTTGTGTACACTGCGGTAGCTATATATATATATATATATATATAATAGACATTCATTTAATCGCTGAATAAGTAAAAGTTAAACTATGAACACAGAGCATGCTCATTGCTCATTGATTGATTTCGTCTCCTGTCATGGTGGCAAACATCGCAGTGGGAGGGAGGATGAAAACAGTCACAGTGCTCATTCTGCTTAGTTACTTGTTGCGCCGTTGGACAGTGTTCATAGTTGAACGTTATTTACCGTTAATTGCGATGTTTCAGTTGTTTCAGGGCTGTGATTATTAAGTTGCTCCCTCAAGTTCTGCATAAGCCTGCTAGCCAATCATTCATTTATATCAGGTTCTTTGAAGCAGGGGAATAAATTAACCACGCACTCTTAAAGCTGGTGTCTTTCATGGACACGAGGCAAGCATGTGTGTCAAACTACTAGTTGGTCCATAAGTAAAAATTATTTACAAGTGCAAATAATTTTTTCAGTTATCTTAGGAGAACATTAATTCATTAAGCTGAATTTTGAACGGCTCCTGAGTTAATAAAAAAATTTAAAACCTAATCAATAAAAAAAGTCACATTTATTTAACAAAATATAACTAACAGATTGCAGACGTCCAATTTGGCACATGTATCAGTGATAGTTGGCTCAGCTGGGCTCCGGTAAATAAATGTTGGAAATAGATGAAAAAAGTATTTTTCTGACATACTTTGACCAAATATGTTACTAATTACTAAACTTTAGCCACCATTGCTATGTTGTGAGAAGAATCTACACCATAGGTTGAATTATGGCGACATTTTATTCAACAACTTAAAATCCTTTTTTATCCCTCTCATTGTTTGCAGTACTTTGATTTTTTTGGTTTATTGTATCTGCAATAGAGAGCAGAGGTAAAAGTCAACAAACACACCTAACCACAGACAGCCAAAACGTTACTGAGCACATCTTTTGGTCAGATGTGTCTATAAAAACAACATTTCAAAGATTTTTATTGTGAAATCCATGACGTTTAGGCCAAAAATCTGTTTTCCTGGTTCACGCTGGGGAAAATTGACAAGAGGACAGTCTGTTTTTGCCCTGTTATTCTATATTTCAAAATTTGGCACATTTTTTAGAATGGCTTCCTCCATTGTCATTGCCTTCAACAAGTACAAACGTGTTGAAAAATACCAAAGTATCATCTAAGACAGGGGTGTCAAACTCCAGTTGATGCAACAACAGTTGGTCTTTAATGTCTTTTGAAGCTATGCTGTTGAATGGTCTATAAAATGCTAAAAGTATTTTAAAGTATTTTAGACAGAGGACAGCCTGTTTTTGCACTATTATTCCATATTTCAAAATTTGGCACATTTTTTAGAACGTATAAACTTGTTGAAAAATACCAAAGTATCATCTAAGAAATTGCAGTAAAGCAGTCTGTTCTTGGGAAATCTCAAATGTTCAACCAAAGAGTTATGAAGAAGTGGAGAGATAAGAACAGATATTTGTGCAAAATGCTCAGAAAAAGCTGAAAGGGCAAACTAAAAGGAGGAATTATTCTTATCAGCTCCGACAGAAGCTCACAACGACAGAAGCTACTCCAGATTTAACTGAAAGATGTCCTGATGAGGTGAGCGACCTTATCAGTGTTGGGTACCAGGTTGTGGGGTTAGATTGTTTTCCTTTCCATCACCACCAACCATCCTGAAGAGGGCGCCAGTGGGTTGGATCTTGGCAGGAGGGTGTGCTGACAGGCTCTACAGGACACACCTGATTGGCATCATCATCTCCCAGGAGGAGTATAAGAACAGTGGGCTTCCAACACTTCTCTGCCAGAGTGTTGCTTTTAGTGGTACATCAGCCCGCTGAGTAGTTTCCTCAGAAACGTTTTTTCAAGGTGTTCTCCTAGTAGCCTTTTGACCAGTCTCTTGTTACTCTTTTCCAGGACGTCTACCAGGTTCTCCGGGGAAGCCTTCCCCCAAAGCCAATTAGCCTGGGATTACCCCTTCTTGTGACTCCTCTCTAGTTGGAAGCCCTCCGCTGTTCCTCCGAGCCTCCTCAGATCCACCTGTCCGCCCTCCAACGCCATAACCACCGTCTGTCTACTTATGCCCTCTCCACTACTCCCTCTCTTGGCACCCACTCCCCTCCGCTGGACTTTACCTGCTACCTTTGGTAAGCACGACTATATCCTGTAGTCTAGTCATTTCCCACCGTCTTTATACTCACCATCTCCATTTTGCCTGCAGTCGCCCCAGAGAGTTTCCTGGACCCAACCTTCCTTCCTGTGGCAATCTATCTACTTGTACATATTGTAAATAAATTATTGCACTTACTTATCTCTTCGTGTGTGTTCCTGCATGTGGGTTCGAAACCTTAAATCCACCATGACAATCAGGACAAGTCTAAGATTGAGAGCCTCGATCTTCTTTGGTGCCATCAGATATTTGTGCAAAAACTCACCTGGAATCTCCAACAAGACTCTTTTGGGAAAACGGAGAAAAACACAGATGGAACCTTTACAACTAAAATCCAGGAAATCATCACTCTGTCAGACACACATGATGGATACAACATCACATGTTCTGCCAGATATCATGTGATTGGAGGAAACAAGACAGTAGAGACAGAAGTGACTCTCAGTGTTTCATGTAAGTTATCCTGTCAGCAGGTCATGGTTCAGCTGTTTCTGATCAATAAAGTTCATGTATCTCATTTCCCTCAGATGCTCCAAAAGACACCTCAGCATCCATCAGTCCATCAGCTTTGGTGTCAGCAGGTAGCTGGGTGGAGCTGAGCTGCTCCAGCAGAGCCAAACCTCCACACAGATTCACCTGGTTCAAGAACAGCAACCATGGACCCATTAAAGTATCTGAGAAGCAAGTTTACGGCTTCAGTGCTACTCCTACTGAAGGATACTATTACTGTCAGGCCACAAATGAGCTTGGTAGTGAGAACTCAACCATCTGTATTGAGATCACTGGTAATGCTCATCTTTTTGAATAAGATCATTTCTATATATACACAGTGAGAGAGAATTTAGAGACCAGTTGTTAGTTGCTCTCATTTTCTTTATATAGATATGTAAAATGAACATTGTTTTATTTTATGAACTACTGACATGTCTCTGAAAAACCATGCAAGCTTGTACCTTTATTTGCAAAACAATGAGAAATGGTCAAAATAACCTCATTATTTGAGGTCTAAAAACTTTTTTGTTGTAATTTCAAAGAAAAGTTCATTTACATTGAGAAACAATAATATCAATGTTTTTGTCATGATGTGTTGTTGAGGTGGACCCAATTGTAGCAGACAAAATTATAGTTGTGAATATGTAATATGGCCTCCAAATCCGAGGCCATGGTCTTGAGCCGGAAAAGGGTAGAGTGCCTTCTCCGGGTCAGGGGGGTCATCCTGCCTCAAGTGGAGGAGTTTAAGTATCTGGGGATCTTGTTCACGAATGAGGGAAGAAGGGAACGGGAGATCGACAGGCGGATTGGGGCAGCGTCTACTGTGAAGCGGGCGCTGTACCGGTCCGTCGTGGTGAAGAGAGAGCTGAGCCAAAAAGCGAAGCTCTCGATTTACCGGTCGATCTACGTTCCCACCCTCATCTATGGTCATGAGCTTTGGGTCATGACCGAAAGAACGAGATCACGGGTACAAGCGGCCGAAATGGGTTTCCTCCGCAGGGTGGCTGGGCTCTCCCTTAGAGATGGGGTGAGAAGCTCGGTCATCCGGGAGGGACTCAGAGTAGAGCCGCTGCTCCTCCACGTCGAGAGGAGCCAGTTGAGGTGGCTCGGGCATCTGGTAAGGATGCCTCCTGGACGCCTCCCTGGTGAGGTGTTCCGGGCACGTCCCACCGGGAGGAGGCCTCGGGGAAGACCCAGGACACGCTGGAGGGATTACGTCTCTCGGCTGGCCTGGGAACGCCTTGGGATTCCCCCGGAGGAGCTGGAAGGAGTGGCTGGGGAGAGGGAAGTCTGGGCCTCCCTTCTGAAGCTGCTGCCCCCGCGACCTGACCCCGGATAAGCGGAAGAAAATGGATGGATGGAATATGTAATGAACAAAAACTAGAGTCCAACTTACGAAAGAAACATTCCAGAGAAGCACACAAAAAAATCCCAAAACTTTCAAAAACTTTATCCATCCCATCTCTCCAGCATATCAATATACTAGTTAGACAGAATGATTACTGCACCGGTGTGCCTTAGGCCTTATTTGCTTAATTGGTGGGTCTGAAAACCAGTCCAACCAGATGAAGGAGAGCTGATCAACTCTCCTTCACATAGAGTTGATCAGCTTGTTGGTTGTGGAGTGATAGTCCATTCCTTTAAAAAGTGGACCAACATTCAGTGGCTGTTCAAAGTCGATGGATATTTTCAGGAAATGGAACATGCTGTTGTATGCGCTGATCCAGAGCATCTCAACCATGTTCAATGGGTGACATGTTTGGTGAGTATGCTGGCCATGCACAAACTGGGGTGTTAAAAGAGTGAGTGATAAACCAGGACATTTCAGAGTGGTGTTTTTTGTGGCCTGCCAGTGGCACTCCTGTGTAGTCATCGTTCTGTGTAATCGGGATCTTGATACGCCACACCTGCAAGGCTGGAGAGATTATGTATTCCAATGAAATCCATCACAGATCTAGACAGATTAGTGAGCAATATTTGAGGGAAATGTTTATATTGAAAATGTTTTATGTCTTTGAGTGTAGCTCATAAAAAATGGGAGCAAAAACAAAAGTCTTGCATTTATATTTTAGTTCAGTCCAATGAACTCGTTAAACACACAAGTCATGTTTTTTCAAATGCATAAATCTGTGACACACATGGGACATTAATTAAATGTGTGTCTAATATGAAATTTCAGATCCTGTTTTAACTCCCAGAATTAATATCCCTGCTGGTCATCTGAAGGAGCATCAGTCTGTAGCTGTAAGCTGTTCAGCTTTGACTTTCTGTCCACACTCACCTCTTGAACTCACCTGGAATCTCCAACAAGACTCTCTCAGACAAATAGAGAGCAACGCCAATGGTCCTTTACAACTAAAATCCAGGAGATCATCACTCTGTCAGACGCACATGATGGATACAAAATCAGATGTATCGCCAGTAATTTTGTAGATGAATTGAGGGAACTATATGTGACAGAAGTGACTCTCAGTGTTTCATGTAAGTGATCCTGTCAGCAGGTCATGGTTCATCTGTTTCTGATCAATAAAGTTCATGTGTTTCATTTTCCTCAGATGCTCCTAGAAAAACATCAACATCCATCAGTCCATCAGGTGAGGTGTTAGAAGGTAGCTGGGTGGAGATGAACTGCTCCAGTAAAGCCAATCCTCCACCCAGATTCACCTGGTTCAAGAAAGGCGCAGAAATCTCACTAAAGCAGCTACAGGAATCTATCACAAGGTTAAATTCAAAAAGGGTGAACAGTATTTCTGTGTAGCTGAAAATAATCTGGGTAAACAGAAATCATTACCGATCAATCTCAGAACAAAAGGTAAGTTGTGCTTCTTCTTTTGTTTTCTTTTTTAAAATCCTTAAAGATTTTGAGATAACATTTTTAAGCAGAATAAAAGGTTAATTTTGGAAAGAAACTTAAATTATTGTTTTAAGGCTTTGCCATCTCGTCAGTATCTTAAGAACTCTGTTATTCTGGGTACATTTCATCATGTAATTTCATTGTATTAATGAAGAACTATTGCATAAGTTCAAATTGTGCTTTATAAAATTCAAACATTACATGGACATCAGTTAAGCTTTACTCTTCTTCAAAAACTACTAATGAATGTAAGATTGCAGTATTTAAAGCCAATATATTTTCCATTCAGGGAAAACTGAGCATGTTCTCTTGTTAAAGGTACAACTCGAGTTGGAGCCTGGGTTTTTGCAGTAGTAGGGGGCGTGGGAATGGTAGTTGTTGGCATTGTAATCTACATCATTGACAAGTAAGACACGTTTGTCTTCCGAGTTGGTACAATTCAGCTGCAAAGCTTCTTGTGTCTGTTAGATTTTGGTGTTTGATGTTTACTTTCAATCTCTCCTGTTTTTGTTTTTTCTTTCAGCAGTTTCAGACTCTTCTAATCTAGTCAAGCTCTTGAGTTGTGCTTGTGTGCAACACTAAAAATAAAATTCTGCAACCCGATCCAACCCTGTCAGCCACTGATTAGTGTATGAAATAGTTTCTGTCTCTCTGTAAAAACCTAAAATATATTTAATTATCAATCTATAAGTTTATTCACTCAACAAATCACATTTCATCACCTTGATACAATAAGTCAAATATGGAACAACAAATAAACTCTGGAGTTTTGAGAATTCTGTAATATTTTTTACTTTGTTTAAAAGTCCAAAACCTTTGCATAGTATTTGTTTTATATATTTTAGATGAGATTTGTTTTGTAGCTGTAGCCAGATTTCTGAGTCTCATTGTTCAAGTTCAAGTATATTTGTATCACAAATTTCAGCAGCAAGGGAGTTCAAAGTGTTATAAAAACATCATGCAGTCACCAGTTGTGAAACAAGCAATAAACATTACGTTTTGTCAAAATTAGTGGCGCAAAAAGTGTGTATGCAGCTCATGCAACGCATAGGGGCGCAGCACCAGAGGGACGCGTCAAAACCCCGTCTGGTGGGGGCGGCGCGCCGATTATGGTTTCCCATACATTTCAGCGCGCCTTGCGCTCCTTCACCTCGCACACATAGCGAGGTAAATGTAGCGAGTCTTACTCTTCACGTATCGTCGTCTCTGGGGTTTGGGGGGTAGCAAGCGTATGTTTTCTATGTTAACAACGGATTACCGTTTTAACTGCTTATAAAAGTGACAGAGGACACAGACATGGGAAGTGTGAAAGCCCCTACTGTATCAAATTGACAGACGAATAACAGAGAGTTGCCCATTCTAAGGTAAAAACCGAGCGCATACAGAGTTCATGTTTTTTTGTTGTGTTTTTTCATCCAGACGACTGACTCCCAGCATTAATGTTCCCTCTGACCTGAAGGAGCATCAGTCTGTCACTGTAACCTGCTCAGCTTTCACTCCCTGTCCAAACTCACCTCCTAAACTCACCTGGAATCTCCAACAAGACTCTCTCAGACAAACACAGGAAAACACAGATGGAACCTTTACAACTAAAATCCAGGAGAACATCACTCTGTCAGACACACATGATGGATACAACATCACATGTTCTGCCAGATATCCTGTGATTGGAGGAGACAAGACAGCAGAGACAGAAGTGACTCTCAGTGTTTCATGTAAGTGATCCTATCAGCAGGTCATGGTTCAGCTGTTTCTGATCAATAAAGTTCATGTGTCTCATTTTCCTCAGATGCTCCTAGAAACACCTCAGCAGTGTTAAACATGTGTAAGTCAATACCTACAGGCTACCCAGGTTCTTCTGTCCATTCTTATCTACACATTTTTGAATATTAAATGTGCCTTTCAGCACATCACATGGAGTTATTTGATCTAAATCATCCGTTAAACAACATGATGCTAATGTTGATTCAATTTCAAAATTATAACTGTGAAATTTGACTAAATTAGCTTGTGTTCTTCAAATAAATTTTTATTTATATAAAGTCATTTTCTCCTGACATTTATTGCCATCTTCTGTTATGTACTACTGACAGTTGGTAGTTACCATAGCAACCAGTAACAGTAGACTAGTCCCCTTTTGCCATCTTTAACTCTGGTATGTATTAAGATCAGCTCTGTGCTTTCTTTACAAGTGGTATATTTTTAGACAAATTTAATGAAATACAGTGTTTAATGTTTTGCCATGGTTTGTATATATTTTTGCTGTTTTCATAATTAAAATTGCACATTTGAGCTATCTTTAACTTTACAACTGTCAACTGATGTCAACTGATGTCAACTGCTAGTTTGTTTGGGGTTATTTATTGTATTTTTATTTAATGTATAGGGTCTGGACTGATGTTAACCATCAGCTTGACCTTTTCTCTTGTTAAGTATGCTTCAATTTTTGATACAAAGTATTTCAGTTGTCAGTTGTGTCTTAGTTTTTAAATATTAAAATGTGTGCATTCTCCATCTAGTAAAATTGCATATTGACATTTATAATAAAGAAAAGGTTTGCTATGTAGGTGTTTTATGTAAATTGATTTTAAATACCACAATACAATCACAGCGTCCCTTTTTACTGTCTGTAACTTTGTGGCACAAACTGCTGGCCTGATGCAAACCACCAACTTTTACTCTTTATATGATAAACAGCCAGCTTGACTGTGTGTTGTGAAGTCAACCTAATGGACCTAAGACGAACAGAGAAAGGTTACATATCCATCACATTTACTTTGAAACACAGAAGGTGGTGGTCTGATCTGCTGTTGATCAACTAAAATACATTCAGTTTTTCAATTTAAACTGGTTCTGATTTAGCTGCAGCTCTTTTTTGGTAGGTCTGTGTTGATTTGATTTATGTTTATGTATGTTTTCTGACTTTAATTGCATTTCAGAATAATTTTTAATGATATGAAATAAACAAAATATTTTTCAAAATTTTTCATTTCTGCCTTTACGGGCGGCCGGCGATCTGACTTGCATGTAAATATTTTTCAAATGCCGGAAGAATTCGAACCACGTAAAGTAGAGCAATTTTTATTTATTTATTTTTTTTGCATACAAAACCGTAAGAATTTTACTTACTTTTCCGACAATCCACATATTCCCAGAAGCGCTACATGGCCGCATTACGACTTCACAGATTTATAGTAAACGGAGGAACCAAACACATCCATATAGATGGATATCCATTCGCTATTTCCATCTATATGGTTTTTAGATCTGCGCAATCACTTCCTGGTTTGGATCTCCCATTCTCACGTCGACAGCATAAGATATCGTGAGATATTTTCACAGGACTTCATTTCCCGTCGGACTTTATTTAAGGGTACAAAATGCTGTACCATACACATTGTGCCACGTATACAAAGTTCCTGCACCACCTATGAGAAAGTGGCGTAAAACGAAGCCACGTGTGCTGTACACGTTTTTTTTTGTTGTTTTTTTATAGATCTTTATTGAGAAACAGTAACGGTACGAACAGGACACAAATAGCATACATTGTCGTAAAATGTCCGCAACAATATACAAAGTCTATATGACACGCACATTTCTATTCTGGCTTTGGATAGATGTTATAAACTTGGCAGTATGTGAAAAACTAACTTCTGCAAAAAATCAAAATAGACGTTCTATGGTTCAGAAGACCTCTGTGCAGCTTATTGACAAATTTGGTAAATAAGATTAGGAAATTGTTATATTTGCAATATATTGGAAAAAAATTATGAACCGAATTACGTTTTGGGGATTTTTCTTTGCAGTTTTTAGCATTTTATTTAGTTGTTATGGATTCATAACATATAAATTGTGAAAGACCTGGATTTAAGGATTGTATTGATGTATTGGTTATAGAAATGCTACAAATAATGGCTGTGCAGCATCCACAAATGTAAAAAATAAGCTCATGCGAACCTTTATAATTGCAGCCATAGTTAATCATGTAAGCTCTGATTTTTATCAAGATACTGTTTTAAAAATATTAATCTCATTAGGTTGTTCCAGTCAGGGAGATGAAGAAGCTCTGCCACCTGTCTAATAACATCCTGATAGTCAGCATTTTACTGATTGTCTTCTTTCCTACAGGTGAGTTTGTTTGTTCACTCCCTTTTATTTGGAGACGTCACATAAATCACTTCTAGTCTGAAATATTTGATTCCAACATGGTTCAAAGGCTCCACACGTACCATCCAGATGAATCGGAGTTCAGCATCATGTTACATGGTTGATGTCACAGGATGATTTTTCTCCATGTTATTTTCATATTTTATCTGTTTTACAGGTGCTTTCGAAGGTTGCTATAGGGGAGAAGATACAATAATAATCCACTTAGACCCAGAGTTAGAAGTTCTGAATGGATTTTGTGCGCAAATCCCTTGTCACATAGAATTATCTAAAAAAGTATACCATTCGAATTCCAAAATTTACGGAATCTGGATGAAACATAAGCCCATTCATGATGTGCGATCAGGTTACGTGATTTTTAACAGCAGTGGGTCAATTAACACCTATCAAATGAGCATGCAAAACATTGACTATTCCAGCTGCATCACTACTATTCCTGATGTAACACCAGACTATGAAGGCACATACTTCTTCAGAGTAGAGCACCACAACACAAGAACAACATTTTGTGACTATCCTGTAAAGATAACAGTTATAGGTAAGTTTCTTATTGCTATGTAATATACACTCACCAGCCACTTTATTAGGTACGCCTTCTAGTACTGGTTTGGGAAGCCTTTTGCCTTCAGAACTGCCTGTAGCATAGATTCAACAAGGTACTAGAAACATTCCCCAGAGAGTGTGGTCCATGTTGACAATATAGTATTGCGAAGTCGCTGCAGATTTGTCAGCTGCACCTCTATGATGTGAATCTCCTGTTCCACCACATCCCAAAGATGATCTATTGGACTGAGGTCTGGTGACTGTGGAGGCCATTCGAGTTCAGTGAACTCATTGTCATGTTCAAGAAACCAGTGTGACATGACTCGCACTTTATGAACGTTATCCTGCTGGAAGTAGCCATCAGAAGAAGTGTACACTGTGGTCATGGTCAGCAACATTACTCAAGTAGGCTGTGGCATAATTTGACACAATGCTCAGTTGGTACTAATGGGCACAAAGTGTGCCAGGAAAATCTCCTCTACACCATTACACCACCAGCAGCTGCCTGAACTGTTGATACAAGGAAAGATGGATCCAGGGGTGAAAGTAGGCGGGTACAGGCGGGTACTGTGTACCCTTAAAAGATTTAGCGGGGTACGCAGTACCTGCAAGAAAAGGAGCTGCTGTCTGCTGTAAAGAATCAGTGAAATCACTGTGCAGCCGTGAGTGCACACACTAATTAGCCGTGACTGATTAGTTTTTCAAGAACAATCTAAAACACGACTATGTCAGTTAATAAATAGCTTTTTTTCCCCATTTCATATTGTTTCTGAACTGTTCGTGCTTTGTTAGAGCAGTGGTGCAATACGTCGATGGTGGAAGGTTTTGAGTCGATCTCGGCATTAGGTGACAAATTGAACGCCGCCAGGCAGGTGAAGGGGGGGCTGGTGGTGCTTGAGCACCTGCCCCTTTTGCACCTTGCCCCACGAGTGTCCTTTTGGTAAATTTTTTTATTTATCTTTTTTGGTATTATTATTTCCTAAACCCTCTTCTGATACATAATGACATGTACTAAAATTATTTGGGGTTTTTTTGGGGTTGTTTTGGTACAAGATAATAAGCCCTCCAGTCACCTTGTTACCTTTGACCTTTTGCCCGTGATGCATGACGCAATTGCTTCTCGCGCAGTGCGATAAGGTGGCAAAGTAGAGCTCAATGTGGCAAACGTTCAAGATTATAGAACAGTTTTTTGAATTTAAAAAAATATGTTTTTGGTGAATAAAGTGCAGTGGACTTGCTACTTGTCAGATGATGGAAATCGTTGAACGTATAATTTCTGCTTCAGCACTTTACACTACACTGGGTTTGAATATTGCAATACTTTTCTATAACAAAATAGACCTGCAGAAAGAAATTACTAATAAAATATCTTACATAGTTGTATGCTCTATATAAAGATTTTCCTTAGCTTTGATTTTATAACTCACAATTATGTAATTTATCATTGTTTATTCAACTCTGAAAGCTGTGTGGCTTTGTTAATATTCTGTCCTGGAGCGCGGTTAGATGTGCCCTTTTTTTATTTTTGAGCACCTACCCCTTTAGTGGTCTCTGCACGGCCCTGCAGGACGCTGAGATCAGCAGGTCCTCCTTTGACTCCTTATCAAAATGTTCGTAACTTTATTAAAGAACAACAACAAAAATTCACAAAACATTAACTAGCAGAGCAGGAGCTTAAAATCAACTAATCAACCACCGCTGTGTTCAGTGGAGCGCTTATTAATAATCGCAAAAAGTAAATATCAAGCCTGAAAACCTAATATCATAACGGACTGAATGTTATGTTTTTAACGTAATCTCCGCTCGACTCGTGGCAGTTGCCATGGCAACAAGTGTGCTTAAATGAGGAAGACGTGTTAGGAAGACGAAGTGGAAGCTGCAAGATCTTCAGAACAAACAGGTCATGATGTTCATCTGCCTGGCGGCGTTCAATTTGTCACCTAATGCCGAGATCGACTCAAAACCTTCCACGATCGACGTATTGCACCACTGCTCTAACAAAGCACGAACAGTTCAGAAACAATATGAAATGGGGAAAAAAAGCTATTTATTAACTGATTAACTGATTAACTATCTCTAAGGGAGAGATAGTTAATCTCTCCCTTAGCACCCAGTGGAGGAAACCCATTTCGGCCGCTTGTGTCTGTGATCTCGTTCTTTCGGTCATGACCCAAAGCTCATGACCGTAGATGATGGTGGGAACATAGATCGACCGGTAAATCGAGAGCTTCGCTCTTTGGCTCAGCTCTCTCTTCACTACGACGGTCCGGTACAGCGCCCGCTTCATGGCAGACGCTGCCCAAATCCGCCTGTCGATCTACTGCTCCCCTCTTCCCTCATTCGTGAACAAGATTCCCAGATACTTAAGCTCCTTCACTTGAGGCAGGACGACCCCCCCTGACCTGGAAAAGGAACTCTACCCTTTTCCGGCTCAAGACCATGGCCTCGGATTTGGAAGCACTGAGTCTCATCCCGGACGCTTCACACTCGGCCGTGTACCACTCCAGTGAGAGCTGCAGATCACGATCTGATGAAGCCAACAAGACCACATCATCCGCAATAAGTAGAGATGTGATCCTAAGGCCACCAAAACGGATCCCCTCAACACCTTGGCTGTGCCTAGAAATTCTGTCCATGAAAGTAATGAACAGAATCGGTGACAAAGGGCAGCCTTGGCGGAGTCAAACTCTCACCGGAAACGAACCCGACTTACTGCCGACAATGCGGACAGGTCTCTGACACCGGTCATACAGGGACTTGACAGCCCGTATCAAAGGGCCTGTACCCCATACTCCCACAGAACCCCTCACAAAGTCCTCCTGGGGACACGGTCGACCGCCTTCTCCAAGTCCACAAAACACATGTAGACTGTTTGGGCAAACTCCCATGCATCCTCCAGGGCCCTGCTGAGGGTGTAGAGCTGGTCCAGTGTTCCACGACCAGGACGAAAACCACACTGCTCTTCCTGAATCCGAGGTTTGACTTTACGATGGACCCTCCTCTCCAGGACCCCTGAATAGACCTTACCAGGGAGGCTTAAGAGTGTGACCCCCCTGTAATTGGAGCACACCCTCCGGTCCCCCTTTTTGAACAGGGGGACCACCACCCCAGTCTGCCAATCCAGGGGAGCTGTCCCCGATGTCCATGCGATATTGCAGCCGCATGAGCCAACACAACCCTACAACATCCAGAGCCTTAAGGAACTCCGGGCGGATTTCATCCACCCGGTCCGTCGTGATGAAGAGGGAGCTGAGTCAAAAAGCGAAGCTCTCGATTTACCGGTCAATCTACGTTCCCACCCTCATCTATGGTCATGAGCTTTGGGTCATGACCGAAAGAACAAGATCCCGGATACAAGCGGCCAAAATGGGTTTCCTCCACAGGGTGGTAGGCTCTCCCTTAGAGATAGGGTGAGAAGCTCGGTCATCCGGGAGGGACTCAGAGTAGAGCCGCTGCTCCCCCATGTCGAGAGGAGCCAGTTGACGTCTCCCTGGTGAGGTGTTCCAGGCACGTCCCACCGGGAAGACGCCTCGGGGAAGACCCAGGACACGCTGGAGGGACTATGTCTCTTGGCTGACCTGGAAACGCCGAGAGACATAGTCTCTCGGGGTTCCCCCGGAGGAGCTGGAAGAAGTGGCTGGGGAGAGGGAAGTCTGGGCCTCCCTTCTGAAACTGCTGCCCCCGCGACCCGATCCTGGATAAGCGGAAGAAAATGGATGGATGGACCTGTCGGGAGTGGGACATGGTGTGATTTTCTGCTGCTGTAGCCCAACCGCCTCAAGGTTTGATGTGCGTTCAGAGAAGCTCTCCTGCATACCTCAGTTGTAACAAGGGGTTATTTGAGTTGCTGTTGCCATTCTATCAGTTCAAACCAGTCTGGCCATTCTCCTCTGGCATCAACAAGGCATTTGCCCCCACAGAACTGCCGCTCACTGGATATTTTCTCTTTTTCAGACCATTCTCTGTAAACCCTAGAAATGGTTGTGCATAAAAATCCTGGTAGATCAGCAGTTTCTGAAACACTCAGTCCAGCCCGTCTGGCACCAACAACCATGCCACGTTCTAAGTCACTTAAATCACTTTTCTTCCCCATTCTGATACTCGCTTTGAACTGCAGCAGATCGCCTTGGCAATGTGTACATGTCTAAATGCATTGAGTTGCTGCCATGTGATTGGCTGATTGGAGTTTTGTATTAATGAGCAGTTGAACAAGTGTACCTAATAAAGTGGCCGGCGAGTGTATTTGAGCTGTTGTTATGTTGTAAAATGATGAATTTACAAATGTAACCAGAATTAATCAGAAACCAATGTTGCATGTGCAGTCTCCTTAGAAAAGGTCAGCAAAATAAAATAGTAGATATAAACAAATCATAAATCAGATATAAATATGCACCAAAAGACTGTTGACAAATGCTGTAAGCAGACAAATATGATGCATGAACTGAATCGAAACTGAGGTAAAGAATGACGTATTTACTGCAATATTATCAGCTCTACCAGCAACAAAGTAGTTTGGGTTTACAAAACCTAAAAAAAGCCCTAAGCATAATGACACAATTAGTATTGAAGTCAATAGCACATAAAGAGGCTTCTCCTCAACCACATAGATTTGGTCCTAAGCCAAGCGCACTTTCTCCATAGTGCAATATTTGATATCTTTATAATCATACTTACTTATAAAGAATATGAACGTTAGTCTTCTTACCTTGTAAAATGTGTTCACTGCAAATCCGCGGTTACACTGAAGGCTGACAGTCATTAAGATTGACAGCTGATGTCCAGCACCAAAGTATCTTTCCTCACTACAAGTTATAAGATAAAATGACAAGTTTGCTTTGCAGTAATCAAGACTGTATTGTGTGTTTTTTTTTTTTTTCACGTTATAACATGTCTTGTTTGAATCCACAGATTCTCCTTGGATTCCCTTCTTTACTTTTACTGATAAATTTGGTTATAGTGCTAAAAAAATTTTCTATGACGAAAATGACTTGAAGGAGAATGTCGGTGTTTATATTTCATGCAACGTTAATGCTACATGTATAAAACGATCACCAAAACTCACCTGGAATCTCAAAAACGTCTTAGAAGAATACCCCAAATATTTTAGGGGAATACATAAATTTAATATAGCAGAAAAGCTCATTCTGTCAGACAAGCATGATGGACTCAAAATCACCTGTACTGCCACATTTGAAATGACAGGAGGAGGATTCAGACAAACAGTTGCAGTAAAGACTCTCAGTGTTTCATGTAAGTGATCCTATCAGCACATCATTTTTCATGATTTTTACATTTACTTGATCAACTCACAATAAAACAGACTGTGACATTTAAACCTAAGCAACACAACCAACATCTAGCTGGGTGTGCATCTTACATAATCATAGACGGCAGGCCTACAGTATGAATGGGGAGATCATCTTTGTCAGAAACTACTTACAAATGCCATGATTGTTATCTGTATTCTCATCTATTAGTGATGGGTCGGTTGCGAGCATTCCGGCTCTTGGAGTCGACTCTTTTAGGTGTACGATTAGAGCCGACTCCTTACTGAGAGAACTTCTTAATTATAAAGGAAGGCTACAAAGACAGCCGATTATTCAGTAGTACTCCACAGGAGAGGTACACTGTAAAAGAAAATGTAGATTTTACATTAAAACAAAAAAAAAAAAAAAACAGATTTTACCTGTAATTGTTTTTACGGTGGAATTTCTGCAACCCCAACTGTGTTTTGCAGTGTTGGATGACGGTGATTCCATATATTTTCTATGGTAGCGGTTCTCAACGTGGGCGGTACCGCCCCACAGTGGGCGTTCAGAATACGGCGCTTACAAAAGGGGGTCGCTGGGATGCCTTTGGGGGGTGTTTGGTCGAAGGTAAACTTTACACTTTAAATGCACAACAATGCCAGTTTAGACTTTGATCAACTTGGTAAAACTGTCTTATGTCTGCAACTGTATCGATGGTAGCTCTTCTATTCAGTGTTTGTTAGCTTCTGTTAGCTTCTTGGCGCAGCTCCGTTCTCCTGCTACTAGTAGCTAAAATCAGATACCCTCACTGTGTATCCCTCTGAAAAATGAACCCATTTAAATAAAGAAATCCCTCCATGGGTGATACCACGATAGAGAGCGTTCATTTTATAGCGTTAACACCGGTGCTGTAAGTGGTCCGGTATGAAACGGGGGGGGGGTCATAAAACAACACAACACTTTTAAATTTCAATAAACAGAATTCAGAAATTGTTTCCATTGTTTTAAAAGGTTTATGTCAGTCTGCCTTTTCCCCATCGATACGGTTCCCGACCGCCCTGCACCTTAGGGGGTTAAAAAAAAAGATGTTCACATTGCGCAAATCTCCGAAACAGGAGAAGCGGAACAGAGCAGGGCAGACAGGAGAGTCAATCCCCTCAGTCAATAGACAGCGGTGAGGATGAGAGTGTGTTGCAAAATCCCATAAATATAGCTGATATCTATAAGCAAAGCAGCATCTGGCTGAAGATTAAAATTTTATGTAATAGTACATTATTGTAATGGGTCTGTTTGATAAATTTGTTTACCATATTTTTATTTTTTATTTTTATTGAAAGTTTGATTAAATTATTATGCAGAAGTTAGAATGTCTGTTTTCATGACAGAACAAATATATAAAATTAAAGAAGTGTAAGGCGTCTTATACCGGGAACATAAAATGTAAAATAATTTGTCATATAAAACATTCCTGTTTGCCAAGTTATATTACTATGTGGGGCTGCAGATGATGATAAATTAAGAGACGTTTGGGAGTCGAAAGAGCCGGCTCGTCTTTGGAAGTTCTCTCTGAAATGCTAAGTCTTTCCAAGGAACTAATTTACACAAATGAATTTAGGATTGAACGGTGATCTTTGCAAAATTGTGCAATTTCAATGCCTTTTTTTTCCATGCAAAATATTCTCTGTTAAAGTAGAAAACAAAACTTTGAGTTATTAAAATAAATACTATGGGTCAATTTAATGACATCTATTTAGGCTTGTTTTGAATGTTTCATGGTAATTTAACAACTCTTCACAAGTTTTAATGTAAAGTGAAGGAAAGACATGTTATAAAATATTTCAGATTTTAAAGCACTGCTACAGCCTTAATGTCAAACCTACATGATACTGATGTTGATTAAAAGCTCTTTGAATGTTCTTTCAAGTAAATGTCTTAGTAACCTACCCTTATAAAGTAAATATGTGCGTCTCATTTTCCTCAGATGCTCCTAAAGACACCTCAGTATCCATCAGTCCATCAGGTTTGGTGTCAACAGGTAGCAGGATGGAGCTGAACTGCTCCAGCAGAGCCAAACCTCCACCCAGATTCACCTGGTACAAGTACGGCGGACGTGGAAAAGAAACTAAAGTATCTGAGCAGCAGGTTTTCAGTACTACTGAGCAAGGAGAGTATTACTGTGAGGCCACAAATGAGCTTGGTAGTGAGAGATCAAAAATCATCTGTCTTGACATCAATGGTAATGCATGTTTTTTTAAAAACATAATTTCATGTCTACTCATAATAAATATATATACAGGTCCTTCTAAAAAATTAGCATATTGTGATAAAGTTCTTTATTTTCCATAATGTAATGATAAAAATTAAACTGTCATATATTTTAGATTCATTGCACACCAACTGAAATATTTCAGGTCTTTTATTGTTTTAATACTGATGACTTTGGCGTACAGCTCATGAAAACCCAAAAGCCCTGTCTCAAAAAATTAGCATATTTCAACCGACCAATGAAAGAAAAGTGTTTTAATACCAGAAAAGTCAACTTTTAAATACTTATGTTCAGTTATGCACTCAATACCTGGTCAGGAATCCTTTTGCAGCCATAATGAAAGAAATCCTTGTAATTAACTTTATCACAATATGCTAATTTCTTGACCTGTGTGTGTAGATTATATATATATATATATATATATATATATATATATATATATATATATATATATATATATATATATATATATATACAGATTGATTACAGCTGTGTCTTAGGAAGGCCACATGCATTAAAAGACCAATTTGAAATGTGCTGTTATCTTAATTCTGCGGTCTGAGAACCAGTCAGTATCCTTTAAAATGTGGACCAACATTTAATGGCTGTGCAAATCTGATGGATGAATATTGTAAGAAATAAAGGCATAGCCTACTTTATTTTTATTTACTGTCGGCTGCAGTAGCCCCTCTGTTTTCGTCTCCCATACTGAGCTGCCGGCTATTGGTAACTCAGCTGCTCCAGTTTCAAACTCTTCTTATTAAAGTAAGAGTTAGAGAGGTAAATATAATTTAAATATTGGCTAACTTAGACAGAAAAAGGAGCTAAGTCTATGAAAGAAATGTAGCAGTTTAGTTAGTTTTGATTTCCAAGGCATAAGGTGGCAGTTTATCATGATTCAACATAATTAATAAAATAACGAACTGTGGACTAATTTTTATTGTTAATGCGTTTCTTTCTATTGAGCAGTGAAAGTAAATAAAATCTGTGACATGTCTTTTGCTTTATAAGTCCAGTATTTACTTACTGGAGGGTTTTTTGTGAGTGATGCTGAGCCACAGCTAACAGCTAGCTCCTCTCTCCAGCCGCTCTAACGCAGCTTGTGTCATTCAGCGGCGCAGCTGTTGCTCCTCCTTGACTTTGGACTGAACCATTGTTCTAATAATGGTGGGGGGGACCTAAAAATTAATTCTTATGCTTTTCTTAGATGAATGGCAGATTGTCTTCGTTCTTTGTTTCTATTGCCTTTTTTATATTGATATTGTTTCAATACAAGGATTTCTTTCATTATTTCTTTTGCTGGGACAGTTCTAAACTTTTCCGAGATTGGGGGGTCCGCAATCCCCCCCCACTCTCGCGCGCCACGGGATTTACACCTATGTGTAATCGGAATCTTGATACGCGACAGACCCGAGGGATTAAACACTCAACAATCATGTTTTCTTACATATATAAATATGTGACACACACATAGAACATCAGTTAAATGTGTGTCTAATGTGAAATTTCAGATGCTTCTCTGACTCCCAGCATTAATGTTCCCTCTGACCTGAAGGAGCATGACTCTGTCACTGTAACCTGCTCAGCTTCACCTCTGTGTCCAGAGGTGAAGCCTTCTGAACTCACCTGGAATCTCCAACAAGACTGTGTTGTAAAAACAGAGAAAAACACAGATGGAACCTTTACAACTAAAATCCAGAAGAGCATCACTCTGTCAGACACACATGATGGATACAACATCACATGTTCTGCCAGATATCCTGTGATTGGAGGAAACAAGACAGCAGAGACAAAAGTGACTCTCAGTGTTTCATGTAAGTGATTCTATCAGCAGGTCATGGTTCAGCTGTTTCTGATCAATAAAGTTCATGTATCTCATTTCCCTCAGATGCTCCAAAAGACACCTCAGCATCCATCAGTCCATCAGGTTTGGTGCCAGCAGGTAGCTGGGTGGAGCTGAGATGCTCCACCAGAGCCAAACCTCCACCCATATTCGCCTGGTTCAAGAAGAACATAGGTTACGTCTCTTCAGCGCAGGTTTACGGCTTCAATGCTACTGAGCCGGGAGTGTTTAACTGTCAGGTCTCAAATGAGCTTGGTAGACGAGCATCAAGCATCATCTGTCTTGACATCAATGGTAATGCATGTTTTTTTTAAAAACATAATTTCATGTCTACTCATAATAAATATATATACAGGTCCTTCTAAAAAATTAGCATATTGTGATAAAGTTCTTTATTTTCCATAATGTAATGATAAAAATTAAACTGTCATATATTTTAGATTCATTGCACACCAACTGAAATATTTCAGGTCTTTTATTGTTTTAATACTGATGATTTTGGCGTACAGCTCATGAAAACCCAAAAGCCCTGTCTCAAAAAATTAGCATATCATGAAAAGGTTCTCTGAACGAGCAGTTAACCTCATCATCTGAATCAACAAAGTAACTCTAAACACCTGCAAAAGATTCCTGAGGCTTTTAAAAACTCCCAGCCTGGTTCATTACTCAAAACCGCAATCATGGGTAAGACTGCTGACCTGACTGCTGTCCAGAAGGCCATCATTGACACCTTCAACAAGAGGGTAAGACACAGAAATACATTTCTGAACGAATAGCATGTTTGCAGAGTGATTCAGATGATGAGGTTAACTGCTCGTTCAGAGAACCTTTTCATGATATGCAAATTTTTTGAGACAGGTATTTTGGGTTTTCATGAGCTGTACGCCAAAATCATCAGTATTAAAACAGTAAAAGACCTGATATATTTCAGATGGTGTGGAATAAATCTATAATATCAGACAGTTTAATTTTTATCATTACATTATGGAAAATAATTAACTTTATCACAATATGCTAACAGCTGTGTCTTAGGAAGGCCACATGCATTAAAAGACCAATTTGAAATGTGCTGTTATCTTAATTCTGCGGTCTGAGAACCAGTCAGTATCCTTTAAAATGTGGACCAACATTTAATGGCTGTGCAAATCTGATGGATGGATATTTTAAGAAATAAAGGCATAGCCTACTTTATTTTTATTTACTGTCGGCTGCAGTAGCCCCTCTGTTTTCGTCTGCCATACTGAGCTGCCGGCTATTGGTAACTCAGCTGCTCCAGTTTCAAACTCTTCTTATTAAAGTAAGAGTTAGAGAGGTAAATATAATTTAAATTATGGCTAACTTAGACAGAAAAAGGAGCTAAGTCTATGAAAGAAATGTAGCAGTTTAGTTAGTTTTGATTTCCAAGGCATAAGGTGGCAGTTTATCATGATTCAACATAAGTAATAAAATAACTAACTGTGGCCTAATTTTTATTGTTAATGCGTTTCTTTCTATTGAGCAGTGAAAGTAAATAAAATCTGTGACATGTCTTTTGCTTTATAAGTCCAGTATTTACTTACTGGAGGGTTTTTTGTGAGTGATGCTGAGCCACAGCTAACAGCTAGCTCCTCTCTCCAGCCGCTCTAACGCAGCTTGTGTCATTCAGCGGCGCAGCTGTTGCTCCTCCTTGACTTTGGACTGAACCATTGTTCTAATAATGGTGGGGGGGACCTAAAAATTAATTCTTATGCTTTTCTTAGATGAATGGCAGATTGTCTTCGTTCTTTGTTTCTATTGCCTTTTTTATATTGATATTGTTTCAATACAAGGATTTCTTTCATTATTTCTTTTGCTGGGACAGTTCTAAACTTTTCCGAGATTGGGGGGTCCGCAATCCCCCCCCACTCTCGCGCGCCACGGGATTTACACCTATGTGTAATCGGAATCTTGATACGCGACAGACCCGAGGGATTAAACACTCAACAATCATGTTTTCTTACATATATAATTATGTGACACACACATAGAACATCAGTTAAATGTGTGTCTAATGTGAAATTTCAGATGCTTCTCTGACTCCCAGCATTAATGTTCCGCCTGACCTGAAGGAGCATGACTCTGTCACTGTAACCTGCTCAGCTTCACCTATGTGTCCAGAGGTGAAGCCTTCTGAACTCACCTGGAATCTCCAACAATTCTTTTTTGTAAGACCAGAGAGAAACACAGATGGAACCTTTACAACTAAAATCCAGGACATCATCACTCTGTCAGACACACATGATGGATACAACATCACATGTTCTGCCAGATATCCTGTAATTGGAGGAGAAAGGACATTAGAGACAAAAGTGACTCTCAGTGTTTCATGTAAGTGATTCTATCAGCAGGTCATGGTTCAGCTGTTTCTGATCAATAAAGTTCATGTGTCTCATTTTCCTCAGATGCTCCTAGAAAAACATCAGCATCCATCAGTCCATCAGGTTTGGTGTCAACAGGTAGCTGGGTGGAGCTGAGCTGCTCCAGCAGAGCCAAACCTCCACCCAGATTCACCTGGTTCAAGAACAGCAAACGTGGATCCTTTAACGTCTCTTCAGGGCAGGTTTACAGCTTCAATGCTACTGAGCCGGGAGTGTTTTACTGTGAGGCCACAAATGAGCTTGGTAGTGAGAGATCAAAAATCATCTGTCTTGACATCAATGGTAATGCATGTTTTTTTTAAAAACATAATTTCATGTCTACTCATAATAAATATATATACAGGTCCTTCTAAAAAATTAGCATATTGTGATAAAGTTCTTTATTTTCCATAATGTAATGATAAAAATTAAACTGTCATATATTTTAGATTCATTGCACACCAACCGAAATATTTCAGGTCTTTTATTGTTTTAATACTGATGATTTTGGCGTACAGCTCATGAAAACCCAAAAGCCCTGTCTCAAGAAATTAGCATATTTCATCCGACCAATGAAAGAAAGGTGTTTTAATACCAGAAAAGTCAACCTTCAAATACTTATGTTCAGTTATGCACTCAATACCTGGTCAGGAATCCTTTTGCAGCCTTCAATGCGGCGTGGCATGGAGGCAATAAGCCTGTGGCACTGCGGAGGTGTTATGGAGGCCCAGGATGCTTCGATAGCGGCCTTAAGCTCATCCAGAGTGTTGGGTGTTGCTTCTCATACTTTCTCTTCACAATATCCCACAGATTCTCTATGGGGTTCAGGTCAGGAGAGTTGGCAGGCCAATTGAGCACAGTAATACCATGGTCAGTGGTTTTGGCACTGTGAGCAGGTGCCAAGTTGTGCTGAAAAATGAAATCTTCATCTCCATAAAGCTTTTCAGCAGATGGAAGCATGAAGTGCTCCAAAGTCTCCTGATAGCTGCTGCATTGACCCTGCCCTTGATAAAACACAGTGGACCAACACCAGCAGCTGACATGGCTCCCCAGATCATCACTGACTGTGGGTTCTTGACACTGGACTTCTGGCATTTTGGCATTTCCTTCTCCCCAGTCTTCCTCCAGACTTTGGCACCTTGAGTTTTGAATGACATGCAAAATTTGCTTTCATCCGAAAAAAGTACTTTGGACCACTGATCAACAGTCCAGTGCTGCTTCTCTGTAGCCCAGGTCAGGCGCTTCTGCCACCGTTTCTGGTTCAAAAGTGGCTTGACCTGGGGAATGCAGCACCTATAGCCCCTTTCCTGCACACGCCTGTGCACGGTGGCTCTAAATGTTTCTACTCCAGACTCAGTCCACTGCTTCCACATGTCCCCCAAGGTCTGGAATCGGCCCTTCTCCACAATCTTCCTCAGGGTCCGGTCACCTCTTCTCGTTGTGCAGCGTTTTCTGCCACGCTTCCTTCCCACAGACTTCCCACTTCATACAGCACTCTGCAAACATGCTATTCGTTCAGGAATGTATTTCTGTGTCTTACCCTCTTGTTGAAGGTGTCAATGATGGCCTTCTGGACAGCAGTCAGGTCAGCAGTCTTACCCATGATTGCGGTTTTGAGTAATGAACCAGGCTGGGAGTTTTTAAAAGCCTCAGGAATCTTTTGCAGGTGTTTAGAGTTACTTTGTTGATTCAGATGATGAGGTTAACTGCTCGTTCAGAGAACCTTCTGATGCATGAATTATGAATCCCTGAGTCAAGATTTTTTTTAAATCTGTTTTTACTCTTCTTAGGGCATTAATAAAACAAATATGAACTATTTTTTCAAAAATAAAATTTTTTCGGGAAGTTACAAAAATGTCCACTTGCAGTGGACTGCATGCGCTTCAGCACTCAACATAGAACTGTATGAACTTAACTGAAGACTAATTTAATCTGAGTTTGATCATATATCCATGACCCCTTATTCCATTGTGGGCTTTGAAAAGCACTTGAACATACTTTCATACACTCTAACATCCTATAGCCCTTCTGTTTATTCCAAACCAAGAGAACAATCTTCATCAAATACCTGCATCTCCAGAACTTCTCTTCTAACTTCTTTCCTAACTAATTTTCCTAACTCCTAGGCTACATGAAAATTGGCAAAGCATCCAGGGCACAGTGCCACATGGCACTGCATGCATATGTATTTGGTCTTCCTTGTGCATGCAGCATCATGGCATCTGTTTGCATTTTTGACTTGGGTGAGCTCAGGCCAGTGATTTCCTGCGCTGAACCTGACTTCACTGGGTACTTTCGTCACTGTTCTGCACTTTGCTGGAGGTGGGGCTCCACTGGGTCTTCCTCTTCTGTTTTGCTGAATGGAGCCAGAATTTATCAGTGCACGGGCCACAGAAGCTTTGAAGATGAGGAGATTCATCTTTTCCAAACCAGACATCAGGTGGAGTCGCCAGGCATTTACAACAGTCACATCCAAAAAATGAAAGAACACTCTGATGTACCACCGCTTGTTTCTACGTCTGTGGGGATACATTGCCACACACTGGTCAACAAGATCCACCCCACCCATGTGTTGGTTATAAAGGGCCACCGAGTAGGGTCTTTGCACACTGATCTTGGTTTGTTCTTTCTTCAGCCATCTTTGGGCCGTGTCTTCAGGGGACTGACCTGCACAGGTCGATGCCATGTGGATGACTGAGCTGTCAAGCCAACGTGTGACAGTGATGTTACTGTTTGTGCTGACAACAGAGCAGGCTCCTCTACCTTCTTTTCTCAGTTGTTTTTCACTCTTAAGTTTCTCACTCGCTCCTTTCACTCTGTTTGCTCTGCATGTACCTGTGCCATAGATGCCTAGGTCTTTCAAGGCCTCAAGGAGTGGAATGCTGCAGAAGAAGTTGTCAAAAAACACCTTGTGGTTTTTGTGCTTTGTCATCACAAAGGCGCATCACTACATCTCCAGCCATTCCCAAACCATTGCTCTGACCCCTAATTGCTGAGCCCTGGTACACTTCAAATCTGTACATATAACCCGAGGACCCTGCCCTGACCCACACTTTCACTCCCCAGGGTTTGGGCTTTTTTGGTATGTATTGCTTGATTGACAGTTGGCCTTTGAATGGAATGATTTGCTCATCAATTGATTGGAATTCTTCAGGGTTTGCTGCCGCCAGGAATGTTTTCTGAAGTGTACTTAGCACTGGTGCTATTTTGAAGAGCCTGTCTGTGTTTGCTGGTTGGTAGGTATAGTTATCCACAAAGTGCAGATAACTCAGAATTTGCTCATATCTGTTTACAGACATAGCATCTGCAATTATTCCAAGACGGAGGCCATCCTCACTAGACCAGTACATACGTGTCCTAGGATACCGAATGTACCCCATGACCATGTTGATTCCTAGAAAAATTTGCATTTCTTCGCTGGTCACTGCCAGATTTTCTTTCCCTTTCTGTAGCGCATACATGTTGGTGTTATGCACTATCTCATCAATGAGATCTAAGGGAAACAAATACCTAAAGAAATCAATTGGTTCTCTTCCATCAACATTTACCCTTCTTTCTCCTAGAAAAGGTGGCAGGTCTCCATCAAAGTTATTGTCTTGGACTTTCCGGACATATTTGCGGGGTTGGGCATGGCCCTTGTGAACATTTCTCTGAGTTGGTACTATGTGGACATTTTCCTCAGTTCCCTCATCTTGCTGACCTCCCTCTGCAACCTGTCCTTCATCATCCTGGCCCCCATCATCTTGACTTTCAGCATTCTGACTGTCTGCATCTCCTTCATCATCCGTATCTCCTATATTTCTAGTGTTCTCTGGTAGCCACTCCTCATCACTGCTGTCACTATGCTCATCATCAGAGGAGTCGGAGGGAATTTCCTTGACTATTCTATATTGTTCCTTGTTCTTTGCTGCACTTGTGGTCTAAAAGTATGAGAAAATGATCATTTTACTAAGACAAACTACAACTGATCTGCATAAGAAAGCAGATTTTTTAAAACTAACTTATAGATATACACAAAATGAATTAAATTACAAACAAAACAGTTATAATGAAAGGTAAATCAACTACATGACTTATGTTAAAAATATAGTCAGCGATGCATGATGTCCACTGTGTTGGACACATGGTTAATCACAATTTCCTACTTATGTGAAATAAAATGTTCCAAACTAAGTTAATAATATTGTTACTTAGATACTTCTGCATGTCAGCATATTTTTTTTACCTCGAGGATTCTCCTAGAATAGAAGGATTGAGAAGATATTCCAGGAGTGGTCATCGAGTGTGTCTGTCTGCCAGCCATCTAGGACTCCAATGACATTAACTTGTAGTTACAACAACTTGCCACTGAATTAACCTCAATGGAGGGGAGCAGTAGAGAGCATTCTAAGGACTGATATGCAATTCCACCATAGAAACCACTGCATTTAGGAAACAATTACTTTTAAACAGCTGTCCACTGTAGTGACGCTATGCACCAGAGGGCTAATGATATGCTAATTTTTTGAGACAGGTATTTTGGGTTTTCATGAGCTGTACGCCAAAATCAACAGTATTAAAACAATAAAAGACCTGATATATTTTAGATGGTGTGGAATAAATCTAAAATATCAGACAGTTTAATTTTTATCATTACATTATGGAAAATAATTAACTTTATCACAATATGCTAATTTTTTGACCTGTGTGTGGATTATATATATATATATATATATATATATATATATATATATATATATATATATATATATATATATATATATATATATATATATATATATATATATATATATATACAGATTGATTACAGCTGTGTCTTAGGAAGGCCACATGCATTAAAAGACCAATTTGAAATGTGCTGTTATCTTAATTCTGCGGTCTGAGAACCAGTCAGTATCCTTTAAAATGTGGACCAACATTTAAAGGCTGTGCAAATCTGATGGATGGATATTTTAAGAAATAAAGGCATAGCCTACTTTATTTTTATTTACTGTCGGCTGCAGTAGCCCCTCTGTTTTCGTCTCCCATACTGAGCTGCCGGCTATTGGTAACTCAGCTGCTCCAGTTTCAAACTATTCTTATTAAAGTAAGAGTTAGAGAGGTAAATATAATTTAAATATTGGCTAACTTAGACAGAAAAAGGAGCTAAGTCTATGAAAGAAATGTAGCAGTTTAGTTAGTTTTGATTTTCAAGGCATAAGGTGGCAGTTTATCATGATTCAACATAAGTAATAAAATAACGAACTGTGGACTAATTTTTATTGTTAATTCGTTTCTTTCTATTGAGCAGTGAAAGTAAATAAAATCTGTGACATGTCTTTTGCTTTATAAGTCCAGTATTTACTTACTGGAGGGTTTTTTGTGAGTGATGCTGAGCCACAGCTAACAGCTAGCTCCTCTCTCCAGCCGCTCTAACGCAGCTTTTGTCATTCAGCGGCGCAGCTGTTGCTCCTCCTTGACTTTGGACTGAACCATTGTTCTAATAATGGTGGGGGGGACCTAAAAATTAATTCTTATGCTTTTCTTAGATGAATGGCAGATTGTCTTCGTTCTTTGTTTCTATTGCCTTTTTTATATTGATATTGTTTCAATACAAGGATTTCTTTCATTATTTCTTTTGCTGGGACAGTTCTAAACTTTTCCGAGATTGGGGGGTCCGCAATCCCCCCCCACTCTCGCGCGCCACGGGATTTACACCTATGTGTAATCGGAATCTTGATACGCGACAGACCCGAGGGATTAAACACTCAACAATCATGTTTTCTTACATATATAAATATGTGACACACACATAGAACATCAGTTAAATGTGTGTCTAATGTGAAATTTCAGATGCTTCTCTGACTCCCAGCATTAATGTTCCCTCTGACCTGAAGGAGCATCACTCTGTCACTGTAACCTGCTCAGCTTCACCTCTGTGTCCAGAGGTGAAGCCTTCTGAACTCACCTGGAATCACCAACAAGTCTCTGTTGTAAAACCAGAGAAAAACACAGATGGAACCTTTACAACTAAAATCCAGATGAGATTCACTCTGTCAGACACACATGATGGATACAACATCACATGTTCTGCCAGATATCCTGTGATTGGAGGAGACAAGACAGCAGAGACAAAAGTGACTCTCAGTGTTTCATGTAAGTGATCCTATCAGCAGGTCATGGTTCATGGTTCAGCTGTTTCTGATCAATAAAGTTCATGTGTCTCATTTTCCTCAGATGCTCCTAGAAACACCTCAGCATCCATCAGTCCATCAGGTTTGGTGTCAACAGGTAGCTGGGTGGAGCTGAGCTGCTCCAGCAGAGCCACACCTCCACCCAGATTCACCTGGTTCAAGAACAGCACACATGGATCCTTTAACGTCTCTTCAGGGCAGGTTTACAGCTTCAATGCTACTGAGCCGGGAGTGTTTTACTGTGAGGCCACAAATGAGCTTGGTAGTGAGAGATCAAAAATCATCTGTCTTGACATCAATGGTAATGCCTGTTTTTTTAAAAACATAATTTCATGTCTACTCATAATAAATATATATACAGGTCCTTCTAAAAAATTAGCATATTGTGATAAAGTTCTTTATTTTCCATAATGTAATGATAAAAATTAAACTGTCATATATTTTAGATTCATTGCACACTATTGAGGAATTGAAGGGTGACTATTCTCAAAAATACAAGTAAGGAAATAATACACAGAGACGTAGTTCTTGCTGCTAGGCCATAGACGAGCCGGAGATTTATTACACCCACGGAATCAGTTTCGTCAGTTCAACACGTAAAATCCATAACAAATCTCTCCAACAAAAATCTCCCCGAAGTCTCAAATTCAACAGTTTTTATACTCTCACGTCTCCATGAGTGTCCATTGGAAGGTTTCAACCAATGGAGAAAGGGTGTTGTTTTTGCCATCAGACTCTCAGCTGCTTTCCTCCAGTGTTTGTTGGGCGACCTTCAATACGAGTCCAAATAAGGACATAAGACCTCATGATTTCAATAGACCTACTCATCTGCTCCTTCTCAGAACCACCAAACAGACCAAATTTGTTAATGCTATCCCTCGAGACCACATTCCTTCCGAGTCCATCTGTGCACTTTGTACACAAATGGAAGGAAGGAGTTGGGTCAGTTTGAACTCGAGCCTGCAGAGAATCCTTTAACAAAAACAACTCCATAGATGGTATTTCAGCTCCAACATAATCCCCCCTATTCCGCTTTTAAGTGGAATCCTAATTAACCTTAGCAGTTGTTTTTGCTATTTGCTATACTAAGTTTACATGGTTACCTGTGAACATAACTCTGTATATAACCTTAGAAATATATAAGGACGTCAACTAAAAATGGAATAATGAATAGCGGGGGTAAACATTGTTCTCTTGAGTAACTGTAACTAATATAACAATTTCATTACATTGATTAACTCAATTGGACATTGCTTCCATGATTGTTCTTCCATTTGTATAAGGTCAAAAACCCTGTTGGCCTTTTTGTTGAATTGTGTTATTTCCAGGGAAAAATTACCTTATGGTCCCCGCTCGCCATGGGCGACCGCCAATATTCCCTAATACGGCACAAATGTAACACAATCATGGATCCACAGTGACCAAATCAGACATTCATGGTGATGGCTAATACTTCAACATTGATACATAATCTTGATGACAATTATGAAGAAGTGTCCATAGTGCACATATATTCAGAGTGATTATGTGATTGAAATACTAATCATAATAATCAAAGTGATGGTCGCTTGATGTTTGTGCTCATTCACGCACTCTCACACTCACTCATAATGTTTTACAATTCATGTTCATTCACACGTGTTCCTAGTGTGTTTAACTATGTGTGGGCCACCCGTGTTGTATTGTATAATTTGTATATAAGTCGTGTACCAAATATGTGTAATGGTGCATGCTAACTGTATCTTCCCGATGAGTCTGTTTTATTCCAACCCAGTTCTGTTTCATCTCCTTCGAACTCTTAGACCTTGATATCCCGTTGAGCTATATAGGTCAGCATCTACTGTCCTTAAGCTCAGCAGTCCTTTGAATTGGTCATGGGTTCACTGGTCCGGGCGGCCTTGTGCTTAGTCCTTCTGATGTTCACCGTCTTTGGTCATCCATCTGTATACAGTCCCCAAGATCCACTTCCTCATAATAGGGATCACACAACACACAAGCAGAAAGATAACAATTAGTATTATTGCCAGAGTTATTCCTATTTTGGCTGCTAAGGCTCCCCATTCACCTAGAATTTCCTCCAGACTTTTCCATGACCAGGTGTTCTTTCCTGCATTTTCCTTGAATTCCGATTTCAGTTTCATCAACCTAGTCATTACCGCTCTAAATGTGCCTTTTGGCGAAGTATTCATAGGGATATATGTACAGCATTCATTAGCGAACATATGGCAAACTCCTCCCATTTTGGCTAAGATCCAATCTAATGCTTGTCTGTTTTGTTTTGCCATTCTACTTGTTTCATGGAGTTGTTCTCCTATGGCCATAAATCCTTCAACTGTAAAGTTGATCATTCTTTGTTGGTTGTAGTAAACATAGTTAATCCATTCAACATTTTTGTTAATTGTGATCCAAGGTAAGATAGATTCAAACCCTGCGCGAGTTTCATGTTGCGCCTTGAATTCATTTGGAATTCCTCTTGGTTGACCTATAAGATTCAAATATACTCCTTCATTCAACCCATAATCCCCCAGGCTTCTTCGAAGCCGTGTTTTATTACGGTGCATTCCTACCAAGTCTTTAACACCTTCATACACTAGGGTTACTGGTACTTTCATTCGAACAAGGGCACAAAGGCCTACCCATTTTAAGGGCAATGTGTTCATTAAAACGTCATCGCCACACATCCAGTAACTGTCTGCTATCGGATATGTTTGATCACCGAGAAAAAATAGTTTGGGAACAGTCCTAGTTAAATTGACACATTTTTGTTCTTTATAGGTCGGATTTTGATACCAGATCGGGTTTATGACAAATGTGGGTGTCATCTTAGCATGTGTGAACCAAGAGAAAACCCAAGTGACATTACAATGAACTGTGGTATTACCTACCGGTGTTCCACCTTTATTTTCAAATCCGCCATTTGCGAAACATTCATATCCAGCATCATAATCTACCTCATAATCTACTGGAGGACCAGACTCCGTAGTGGTAATATTAAATTCTGCACAAACAGATTCAAATTTGTAACCTGCCCATTTTTCCAAATAATGGTGAGAATCACGTGAACCATACAATAATCTACAGTTCATACCACACATTGGTAGATTAAAGAACGCAACTACATTAGATTCCGGAATAAATTTACCTGTTTTGCATATTTGTCGTTGCCTTAGTGCACATTCTGCAGATGTGTATTTTTCTGGAATAACAATTGGTGGTGCTCCAGGAGCCGTAGTACAAACTAGGCAATCATTTTTTGTTAATTCCCTTGCAGTATACCAAGTCCACGTGTACCATGTGTTTTGAATTGCTCTTTGCCAGAGTGGATCTCCTCTTGGCCGATAGGAGGTCCATTTAATGTCCTTTAATACATGAGTAGCTCTAGGAGTTACTTTAGTGTCCTGTCTCTCATTATAGAATGTATCTAGACCGCCATGGTATTCGCGACAACCTTCCTTTTCAGAACATCCATATTTATTTGAAATTGACACATTAGCCAATTGGTCCTGCGCCGGTGTAGTTTGAATAAAATCTAAATCATCACTGCTGTCGATGGAGTCATGTGTGTCGATTACTTTATTAGCTTTAGATGTCACGGTAGTGAGTATCCGTGTCTTAGGTGTCACAATTTGCTTAGTCGTGGTAATTGCGTTATTGTTTGAATCTCCTGGTGTTTTAAGAGCCATTACGGGTGTCGTCACATCAATTAAGGTTGTTGGTTTAGTGACTAATATTCCAATTGGTTTGGGTTTTGAAGGTCTTTGGGTGGGCAAGGCTTTTGTTGGTAAGATAGACTGAACTTTCGCTGCTGTTGTCATAAAAAATCGGGTGTAGCAACCTTGAGTGCTACTGGTGGAATTTCCTCACCAATTTTAATCTCTCCATCAGGTTTCATGGTTGTATGAGCTGCACTGGTAACAGGTTTGACTATGCTAACAGTGGCAATTGGCTTAACCGTTGTAATTGACGTAGTAGTTGTAATGGATTTGACAGTTGTTTCAGGTTTATTAGTGTAGCTAAAGAGCGTCAGACAACTACTTACTGCTGTTTCTATTCCTGGTAACTTCCAAATAACTTTAATCTCGTCATTTACACCATTGACAATTTTTATTTCATATGATTTATCTATTCGAAAAGCTAAAACGTTTGCTACAATAGTCCAACCGCAAGATGTTTTTGTGACTCGTAAGTTACATTTTGTATCTTTTTGGTCTTTAATTAAGACATTATTCACCACATTCATAAACCATCTACACATCTCACGACGATCATTTCCGAACACTATCCTTGAGAGTATTAGTTCTCTTCCTAACATGCTGTCACCAACATCATCAGTCGAAATATGTATTTTAACTTTGTCATCGATAATTTCAACAATACCTTCTTTCCTTGTGTCTAATACTCAATTTAAATCACCTTTACTTGTTATTGAAGTCCTATCGAAGTTCGTCATTATCATGTCATGTTTGAATTCATTATCTTCACTCCACTGTTGTCCCACTTTCACTTCTATTTCAAATCCGTCGTCTCTAATGTACATAACGATTAAACATTGATCCGTAATGTATCTTTCACTCTGTTTTTTAAGAACTCTTCCACACAGTTTTCGGTTGGCATAGCTAACATGGGCTTCATACTCTGTTTCTGAATTAGTTTGAAATTTGACATCTGTTAAACTTGCTGTCCATTTCCATTGTGCGTGCACATGTCTAGTTTTACGAACCAATTTTCTGGAAACATCTAAGTTGAATCTTACTGGAAAGAACACTGGTATGTACTTGTCTGGACTTTTATAAGGTGTGTGGTACTTATCTTTGGAGATGGATCTTGTGTCATGAACAGTCGTCTTTGAGTCACCGTTTGTCCCCCCTGGAGGCTGACTTTGAGTCCATTCTTTATCACTCTGGTTCATTGTGGTCGGTTTGTCTTGTGGTGTCGGCTGCAGGTCGTGAAAGTTCGTCTCTGCCGTTGCTGCTGCTCGGTTCACCACTTCTGTCAACATCCACAGTTGGATAGTTATCAGTATCAGTCTCATCGATGTGAGTTTTCTGCACATCTTCCTTGTAAAACTCAAGTTTCGCTTTGTTTTTATTATGAACTTTAGTGCAATGAGTCAAATGATGCCAAGTGGTACTTCCTTCTACTTGGACAGCCGTTGGGGTTGCTCTCTTGACTTCATAAGGTCCTTCCCAACGGGCTTCATGCCATCTGCGTCTGTACACCTTGATGTACACCAAATCGCCAGGTTTCACCGGTGGTTCCCACACCGTCGAATCTGGACTTCTGGATTTTTCCTGCAAATAGATAGCTCTATGGATAGTAGTTAGTTGTTCAACATAGTCTTTCAACTCAGTTTGCAACTGTTCAAGGGGAGGTCCTTTGAAAGGTAACCTCCATTGTGGCACAGGCATAGGCCTGCCAGTCAGCATTTCATGCGGTGTTAAATGCGTGCTTCTGTGCATTTGCATGCGATAGCTCATTAGTGCTAGTGGCAAAGCATCTACCCAGTTTAGTTTAGTTGATGCACAAATTTTCCGAAGCTTTGCTTTCAACGTGGTATTGATGCGCTCCACCATTCCCTGGCTCTGAGGGTGGTAGACTGCGCCAAAACGTTGTTTGATCTGTAGTTTCTGCAAAATGCCTTTAACAACATTCTGTACAAAAGCTGAGCCATTGTCTGAACTAATTTCAGATGGGATTCCAAATCTTGGAATTACTTCTCTTGTCAAAAATTTGATAACTGTGTCTGCTCCTAAGGTTTTTGATGGTACTGCTTCGACCCATCGACTGAACCGATCGATTATCACCAGCATGTATCTTTTACCTTGAACTGGTTTAAGCATGTCCACATAGTCTATCACTAGGTGTTTGAAAGGTCCATCAGGAACTGGAATGTGTCCAATACTTGGTTTTATGCCTTTCCGAGCATTGTTTTCGGCACATATTTCACACTGGTTTAGAATTTCGTCCACCATGTCTTGCATGTATGGAGACCAGAAACCTTGTTTTTTCAATTTTTCCATGACTTTTCCTCGGGCACAGTGGTCTAAGCCATGGGCTTCTGAGACCAATAATGTTAATAATGCTACAGGTGCTATTAGTAGGCCATGGTGTGACCTCCATAAGCCATTTTCACTCATTGTAGCACCTCTCCGTGCCCAAAGATCACGTTCACTGCTACTCGCTTGTTGTTGCATCAAAATGACATCTTCTGGTGTTACGGCTGGTTCTAAGGCTATTACCGGTGCCAAGAAGGCCATTTGGCTCTTGGACGCCATTTTTGCCGATTCATCTGCCATGTTGTTACCTCTTACAACGATGTCATTGCCTTTTCGGTGTGCTTGACACTTGATCACCGCCAGCTTCGAAGGAAGCATCATGGCAGCAATCAACTCTTTCAATTGTGCTTCGTGTTGCACTGGGGTTCCGTCTGCTCTTTTGAACCCTCTTTGTTTCCATATTGCGGCAAATAAAAAGCATACGCCATGGGCATAGGCTGAGTCAGTGAACACATTTGCGACTTTAGACCTAGCCATTTTACAGGCTTCAGTTAATGCTTTAAGTTCTGCGAATTGTGCAGAACATGGTTGATCACATCTTTCAGCTTTGACGGTTACAAAATTTTCACCTAATTGTTGTACCACTGCAAAACCTGCGTGGTTTCCTAGGTGATCTCTGAAACATGACCCGTCAACGAAGTATGTGATTTCTGCGTCAGGCAAAGGAGTGGATTCCAAATCTGGTCTGAGTCTTGTGTATTTCATTGTTTCCGCTACACACTCATGTGGTTCTCCGTCACAATCCAGAGGAATCACATTTGCTGGATTATTGGTGATACATCTTTGAATAGTTATGTCAGGATATGTCAGAAGTAACATATACTGCAAAATTCTTGCTTGTGTCACGACAAACTTTCCTAGGTTTATTAACTCTGCGATTTTGTGGTGAGTTAATATTGTAACAGGATAACCCATTGTTATTGTTGAAGCTTTTTCATAAGCATGGTAGACTGCTGCTAGCCCCTGGTAACATGGTGGCCAGCCTTGTGCTACATTGTCCAATTTTGTGCTGTAATAAGCAATTGGTTGTTTCTTTCGACCTGTACATGTTTCTTGCATCAACACTGCTGTGACATACATGTCCTTTTTGTTTGCAACATATAGGTAGAATGGTTTGTCATAGTTTGGAACTACTAGTGCAGGTGCACTCTGCATTTCACTTTTCAAAGATTCAAATGCTACTTTTGCTTCTAGTGTCCATTTTAGCAGATTCTTTTGGTTTTGATGACCTGGTTCTTTCATGAGTTGGCTGTCTGCCAGCCATCTTGGACTCCAATGACATTAACTTGTAGTTACAACAACTTGCCACTGAATTAACCTCAATGGAGGGGAGCAGTAGAGAGCATTCTAAGGACTGATATGCAATTCCACCATAGAAACCACTGCATTTAGGAAACAATTACTTTTAAACAGCTGTCCACTGTAGTGACGCTATGCACCAGAGGGCTAATGATATGCTAATTTTTTGAGACAGGTATTTTGGGTTTTCATGAGCTGTACGCCAAAATCAACAGTATTAAAACAATAAAAGACCTGATATATTTCAGATGGTGTGGAATAAATCTAAAATATCAGACAGTTTAATTTTTATCATTACATTATGGAAAATAATTAACTTTATCACAATATGCTAATTTTTTGACCTGTGTGTGGATTATATATATATATATATATATATATATATATATATATATATATATATATATATATATATATATATATATATATATATATATATACAGATTGATTACAGCTGTGTCTTAGGAAGGCCACATGCATTAAAAGACCAATTTGAAATGTGCTGTTATCTTAATTCTGCGGTCTGAGAACCAGTCAGTATCCTTTAAAATGTGGACCAACATTTAATGGCTGTGCAAATCTGATGGATGGATATTTTAAGAAATAAAGGCATAGCCTACTTTATTTTTATTTACTGTCGGCTGCAGTAGCCCCTCTGTTTTCGTCTCCCATACTGAGCTGCCGGCTATTGGTAACTCAGCTGCTCCAGTTTCAAACTATTCTTATTAAAGTAAGAGTTAGAGAGGTAAATATAATTTAAATATTGGCTAACTTAGACAGAAAAAGGAGCTAAGTCTATGAAAGAAATGTAGCAGTTTAGTTAGTTTTGATTTTCAAGGCATAAGGTGGCAGTTTATCATGATTCAACATAAGTAATAAAATAACGAACTGTGGACTAATTTTTATTGTTAATGCATTTCTTTCTATTGAGCAGTGAAAGTAAATAAAATCTGTGACATGTCTTTTGCTTTATAAGTCCAGTATTTACTTACTGGAGGGTTTTTTGTGAGTGATGCTGAGCCACAGCTAACAGCTAGCTCCTCTCTCCAGCCGCTCTAACGCAGCTTGTGTCATTCAGCAGCGCAGCTGTTGCTCCTCCTTGACTTTGGACTGAACCATTGTTCTAATAATGGTGGGGGGGACCTAAAAATTAATTCTTATGCTTTTCTTAGATGAATGGCAGATTGTCTTCGTTCTTTGTTTCTATTGCCTTTTTTATATTGATATTGTTTCAATACAAGGATTTCTTTCATTATCTCTTTTGCTGGGACAGTTCTAAACTTTTCCGAGATTGGGGGGTCCGCAATCCCCCCCCACTCTCGCGCGCCCCGGGATTTACACCTATGTGTAATCGGAATCTTGATACGCGACAGACCCGAGGGATTAAACACTCAACAATCATGTTTTCTTACATATTTATATATGTATAAATATGTACATATTTATACATATAAATATGTACATATTTATATGTACATATGTGTTCTATGTGACACACACATAGAACATCAGTTAAATGTGTGTCTAATGTGTCTAATGTGTGTCTAATATGTGTCTAATGTGAAATTTCAGATGCTTCTCTGACTCCCAGCATTAATGTTCCCTCTGACCTGAAGGAGGATGACTCTGTCACTGTAACCTGCTCAGCTTCACCTCTGTGTCCAGAGGTGAAGCCTTCTGAACTCACCTGGAATCTCCAACAAGTTTCTGATCTAAAACCAGAGAAAAACACAGATGGAACCTTTACAACTAAAATCCAGAAGAACATCACTCTGTCAGACACACATGATGGATACAACATCACATGTTCTGCCAGATATCCTGTGATTGGAGGAGACAAGACAGCAGAGACAAAAGTGACTCTCAGTGTTTCATGTAAGTGATTCTATCAGCAGGTCATGGTTCAGCTGTTTCTGATCAATAAAGTTCATGTGTCTCATTTTCCTCAGATGCTCCTAGAAACACCTCAGCATCCATCAGTCCATCAGGTTTGGTGTCAACAGGTAGCTGGGTGGAGCTGAGCTGCTCCAGCAGAGCCACACCTCCACCCAGATTCACCTGGTTCAAGAACAGCAAACGTGGATCCTTTAACGTCTCTTCAGGGCAGGTTTACAGCTTCAATGCTATTGAGCCGGAAGTGTTTTACTGTGAGGCCACAAATGAGCTTGGTAGTGAGAGATCAAAAATCATCTGTCTTGACATCAATGGTAATGCCTGTTTTTTTAAAAACATAATTTCATGTCTACTCATAATAAATATATATACAGGTCCTTCTAAAAAATTAGCATATTGTGATAAAGTTCTTTATTTTCCATAATGTAATGATAAAAATTAAACTGTCATATATTTTAGATTCATTGCACACCAACTGAAATATTTCAGGTCTTTTATTGTTTTAATACTGATGACTTTGGCGTACAGCTCATGAAAACCCAAAAACCCTGTCTCAAAAAATTAGCATATTTCATCCGACCAATGAAAGAAAAGTGTTTTAATACCAGAAAAGTCAACCTTCAAATACTTATGTTCAGTTATGCACTCAATACCTGGTCAGGAATCCTTTTGCAGCCTTCAATGCGGCGTGGCATGGAGGCAATAAGCCTGTGGCACTGCGGAGGTGTTATGGAGGCCCAGGATGCTTCGATAGCGGCCTTAAGCTCATCCAGAGTGTTGGGTGTTGCTTCTCATACTTTCTCTTCACAATATCCCACAGATTCTCTATGGGGTTCAGGTCAGGAGAGTTGGCAGGCCAATTGAGCACAGTAATACCATGGTCAGTGGTTTTGGCACTGTGAGCAGGTGCCAAGTTGTGCTGAAAAATGAAATCTTCATCTCCATAAAGCTTTTCAGCAGATGGAAGCATGAAGTGCTCCAAAGTCTCCTGATAGCTGCTGCATTGACCCTGCCCTTGATAAAACACAGTGGACCAACACCAGCAGCTGACATGGCTCCCCAGATCATCACTGACTGTGGGTTCTTGACACTGGACTTCTGGCATTTTGGCATTTCCTTCTCCCCAGTCTTCCTCCAGACTTTGGCACCTTGAGTTTTGAATGACATGCAAAATTTGCTTTCATCCGAAAAAAGTACTTTGGACCACTGATCAACAGTCCAGTGCTGCTTCTCTGTAGCCCAGGTCAGGCGCTTCTGCCACCGTTTCTGGTTCGAAAGTGGCTTGACCTGGGGAATGCAGCACCTATAGCCCCTTTCCTGCACACGCCTGTGCACGGTGGCTCTAAATGTTTCTACTCCAGACTCAGTCCACTGCTTCCACATGTCCCCCAAGGTCTGGAATCGGCCCTTCTCCACAATCTTCCTCAGGGTCCGGTCACCTCTTCTCGTTGTGCAGCGTTTTCTGCCACGCTTTTTCCTTCCCACAGACTTCCCACTTCATACAGCACTCTGCAAACATGCTATTCGTTCAGGAATGTATTTCTGTGTCTTACCCTCTTGTTGAAGGTGTCAATGATGGCCTTCTGGACAGCAGTCAGGTCAGCAGTCTTACCCATGATTGCGGTTTTGAGTAATGAACCAGGCTGGGAGTTTTTAAAAGCCTCAGGAATCTTTTGCAGGTGTTTAGAGTTACTTTGTTGATTCAGATGATGAGGTTAACTGCTCGTTCAGAGAACCTTCTGATGCATGAATTATGAATCCCTGAGTCAAGATTTTTTTTAAATCTGTTTTTACTCTTCTTAGGGCATTAATAAAACAAATATGAACTATTTTTTCAAAAATAAAATTTTTTCGGGAAGTTACAAAAATGTCCACTTGCAGTGGACTGCATGCGCTTCAGCACTCAACATAGAACTGTATGAACTTAACTGAAGACTAATTTAATCTGAGTTTGATCATATATCCATGACCCCTTATTCCATTGTGGGCTTTGAAAAGCACTTGAACATACTTTCATACACTCTAACATCCTATAGCCCTTCTGTTTATTCCAAACCAAGAGAACAATCTTCATCAAATACCTGCATCTCCAGAACTTCTCTTCTAACTTCTTTCCTAACTAATTTTCCTAACTCCTAGGCTACATGAAAATTGGCAAAGCATCCAGGGCACAGTGCCACATGGCACTGCATGCATATGTATTTGGTCTTCCTTGTGCATGCAGCATCATGGCATCTGTTTGCATTTTTGACTTGGGTGAGCTCAGGCCAGTGATTTCCTGCGCTGAACCTGACTTCACTGGGTACTTTCGTCACTGTTCTGCACTTTGCTGGAGGTGGGGCTCCACTGGGTCTTCCTCTTCTGTTTTGCTGAATGGAGCCAGAATTTATCAGTGCACGGGCCACAGAAGCTTTGAAGATGAGGAGATTCATCTTTTCCAAACCAGACATCAGGTGGAGTCGCCAGGCATTTACAACAGTCACATCCAAAAAATGAAAGAACACTCTGATGTACCACCGCTTGTTTCTACGTCTGTGGGGATACATTGCCACACACTGGTCAACAAGATCCACCCCACCCATGTGTTGGTTATAAAGGGCCACCGAGTAGGGTCTTTGCACACTGATCTTGGTTTGTTCTTTCTTCAGCCATCTTTGGGCCGTGTCTTCAGGGGACTGACCTGCACAGGTCGATGCCATGTGGATGACTGAGCTGTCAAGCCAACGTGTGACAGTGATGTTACTGTTTGTGCTGACAACAGAGCAGGCTCCTCTACCTTCTTTTCTCAGTTGTTTTTCACTCTTAAGTTTCTCACTCGCTCCTTTCACTCTGTTTGCTCTGCATGTACCTGTGCCATAGATGCCTAGGTCTTTCAAGGCCTCAAGGAGTGGAATGCTGCAGAAGAAGTTGTCAAAAAACACCTTGTGGTTTTTGTGCTTTATGTCATCACAAAGGCGCATCACTACATCTCCAGCCATTCCCAAACCATTGCTCTGACCCCTAATTGCTGAGCCCTGGTACACTTCAAATCTGTACATATAACCCGAGGACCCTGCCCTGACCCACACTTTCACTCCCCAGGGTTTGGGCTTTTTTGGTATGTATTGCTTGATTGACAGTTGGCCTTTGAATGGAATGATTTGCTCATCAATTGATTGGAATTCTTCAGGGTTTGCTGCCGCCAGGAATGTTTTCTGAAGTGTACTTAGCACTGGTGCTATTTTGAAGAGCCTGTCTGTGTTTGCTGGTTGGTAGGTATAGTTATCCACAAAGTGCAGATAACTCAGAATTTGCTCATATCTGTTTACAGACATAGCATCTGCAATTATTCCAAGACGGAGGCCATCCTCACTAGACCAGTACATACGTGTCCTAGGATACCGAATGTACCCCATGACCATGTTGATTCCTAGAAAAATTTGCATTTCTTCGCTGGTCACTGCCAGATTTTCTTTCCCTTTCTGTAGCGCATACATGTTGGTGTTATGCACTATCTCATCAATGAGATCTAAGGGAAACAAATACCTAAAGAAATCAATTGGTTCTCTTCCATCAACATTTACCCTTCTTTCTCCTAGAAAAGGTGGCAGGTCTCCATCAAAGTTATTGTCTTGGACTTTCCAGACATATTTGCGGGGTTGGGCATGGCCCTTGTGAACATTTCTCTGAGTTGGTACTATGTGGACATTTTCCTCAGTTCCCTCATCTTGCTGACCTCCCTCTGCAACCTGTCCTTCATCATCCTGGCCCCCATCATCTTGACTTTCAGCATTCTGACTGTCTGCATCTCCTTCATCATCCGTATCTCCTATATTTCTAGTGTTCTCTGGTAGCCACTCCTCATCACTGCTGTCACTATGCTCATCATCAGAGGAGTCGGAGGGAATTTCCTTGACTATTCTATATTGTTCCTTGTTCTTTGCTGCACTTGTGGTCTAAAAGTATGAGAAAATGATCATTTTACTAAGACAAACTACAACTGATCTGCATAAGAAAGCAGATTTTTTAAAACTAACTTATAGATATACACAAAATGAATTAAATTACAAACAAAACAGTTATAATGAAAGGTAAATCAACTACATGACTTATGTTAAAAATATAGTCAGCGATGCATGATGTCCACTGTGTTGGACACATGGTTAATCACAATTTCCTACTTATGTGAAATAAATGTTCCAAACTAAGTTAATAATATTGTTACTTAGATACTTCTGCATGTCAGCATATTTTTTTTACCTCGAGGATTCTCCTAGAATAGAAGGATTGAGAAGATATTCCAGGAGTGGTCATCGAGTGTGTCTGTCTGCCAGCCATCTTGGACTCCAATGACATTAACTTGTAGTTACAACAACTTGCCACTGAATTAACCTCAATGGAGGGGAGCAGTAGAGAGCATTCTAAGGACTGATATGCAATTCCACCATAGAAACCACTGCATTTAGGAAACAATTACTTTTAAACAGCTGTCCACTGTAGTGACGCTATGCACCAGAGGGCTAATGATATGCTAATTTTTTGAGACAGGTATTTTGGGTTTTCATGAGCTGTACGCCAAAATCAACAGTATTAAAACAATAAAAGACCTGATATATTTTAGATGGTGTGGAATAAATCTAAAATATCAGACAGTTTAATTTTTATCATTACATTATGGAAAATAATTAACTTTATCACAATATGCTAATTTTTTGACCTGTGTGTGGATTATATATATATATATATATATATATATATATATATATATATATATATATATATATATATATATATATATATATATATATATATATATATATACAGATTGATTACAGCTGTGTCTTAGGAAGGCCACATGCATTAAAAGACCAATTTGAAATGTGCTGTTATCTTAATTCTGCGGTCTGAGAACCAGTCAGTATCCTTTAAAATGTGGACCAACATTTAATGGCTGTTTTAAGAAAATAAAGGCATAGCCTACTTTATTTTTATTTACTGTCGGCTGCAGTAGCCCCTCTGTTTTCGTCTCCCATACTGAGCTGCCGGCTATTGGTAACTCAGCTGCTCCAGTTTCAAACTATTCTTATTAAAGTAAGAGTTAGAGAGGTAAATATAATTTAAATATTGGCTAACTTAGACAGAAAAAGGAGCTAAGTCTATGAAAGAAATGTAGCAGTTTAGTTAGTTTTGATTTTCAAGGCATAAGGTGGCAGTTTATCATGATTCAACATAAGTAATAAAATAACGAACTGTGGACTAATTTTTATTGTTAATTCGTTTCTTTCTATTGAGCAGTGAAAGTAAATAAAATCTGTGACATGTCTTTTGCTTTATAAGTCCAGTATTTACTTACTGGAGGGTTTTTTGTGAGTGATGCTGAGCCACAGCTAACAGCTAGCTCCTCTCTCCAGCCGCTCTAACGCAGCTTTTGTCATTCAGCGGCGCAGCTGTTGCTCCTCCTTGACTTTGGACTGAACCATTGTTCTAATAATGGTGGGGGGGACCTAAAAATTAATTCTTATGCTTTTCTTAGATGAATGGCAGATTGTCTTCGTTCTTTGTTTCTATTGCCTTTTTTATATTGATATTGTTTCAATACAAGGATTTCTTTCATTATTTCTTTTGCTGGGACAGTTCTAAACTTTTCCGAGATTGGGGGGTCCGCAATCCCCCCCCACTCTCGCGCGCCACGGGATTTACACCTATGTGTAATCGGAATCTTGATACACGACAGACCCGAGGGATTAAACACTCAACAATCATGTTTTCTTACATATATAAATATGTGACACACACATAGAACATCAGTTAAATGTGTGTCTAATGTGTCTAATGTGTTTCTAATGTGTGTCTAATGTGAAATTTCAGATGCTTCTCTGACTCCCAGCATTAATGTTCCGCCTGACCTGAAGGAGCATGACTCTGTCACTGTAACCTGCTCAGCTTCACCTCTGTGTCCAGAGGTGAAGCCTTCTGAACTCACCTGGAATCTCCAACAATTCTTTTTTGTAAGACCAGAGAGAAACACAGATGGAACCTTTACAACTAAAATCCAGGACATCATCACTCTGTCAGACACACATGATGGATACAACATCACATGTTCTGCCAGATATCCTGTAATTGGAGGAGACAGGACATTAGAGACAAAAGTGACTCTCAGTGTTTCATGTAAGTGATTCTATCAGCAGGTCATGGTTCAGCTGTTTCTGATCAATAAAGTTCATGTGTCTCATTTTCCTCAGATGCTCCTAGAAACACCTCAGCATCCATCAGTCCATCAGGTTTGGTGTCAACAGGTAGCTGGGTGGAGCTGAGCTGCTCCAGCAGAGCCAAACCTCCACCCAGATTCACCTGGTTCAAGAACAGCAAACGTGGATCCTTTAACGTCTCTTCAGGGCAGGTTTACAGCTTCAATGCTATTGAGCCGGGAGTGTTTTACTGTGAGGCCACAAATGAGCTTGGTAGTGAGAGATCAAAAATCATCTGTCTTGACATCAATGGTAATGCCTGTTTTTTTAAAAACATAATTTCATGTCTACTCATAATAAATATATATACAGGTCCTTCTAAAAAATTAGCATATTGTGATAAAGTTCTTTATTTTCCATAATGTAATGATAAAAATTAAACTGTCATATATTTTAGATTCATTGCACACTATTGAGGAATTGAAGGGTGACTATTCTCAAAAATACAAGTAAGGAAATAATACACAGAGACGTAGTTCTTGCTGCTAGGCCATAGACGAGCCGGAGATTTATTACACCCACGGAATCAGTTTCGTCAGTTCAACACGTAAAATCCATAACAAATCTCTCCAACAAAAATCTCCCCGAAGTCTCAAATTCAACAGTTTTTATACTCTCACGTCTCCATGAGTGTCCATTGGAAGGTTTCAACCAATGGAGAAAGGGTGTTGTTTTTGCCAACAGACTCTCAGCTGCTTTCCTCCAGTGTTTGTTGGGCGACCTTCAATACGAGTCCAAATAAGGACATAAGACCTCATGATTTCAATAGACCTACTCATCTGCTCCTTCTCAGAACCACCAAACAGACCAAATTTGTTAATGCTATCCCTCGAGACCACATTCCTTCCGAGTCCATCTGTGCACTTTGTACACAAATGGAAGGAAGGAGTTGGGTCAGTTTGAACTCGAGCCTGCAGAGAATCCTTTAACAAAAACAACTCCATAGATGGTATTTCAGCTCCAACATAATCCCCCCTATTCCGCTTTTAAGTGGAATCCTAATTAACCTTAGCAGTTGTTTTTGCTATTTGCTATACTAAGTTTACATGGTTACCTGTGAACATAACTCTGTATATAACCTTAGAAATATATAAGGACGTCAACTAAAAATGGAATAATGAATAGCGGGGGTAAACATTGTTCTCTTGAGTAACTGTAACTAATATAACAATTTCATTACATTGATTAACTCAATTGGACATTGCTTCCATGATTGTTCTTCCATTTGTATAAGGTCAAAAACCCTGTTGGCCTTTTTGTTGAATTGTGTTATTTCCAGGGAAAAATTACCTTATGGTCCCCGCTCGCCATGGGCGACCGCCAATATTCCCTAATACGGCACAAATGTAACACAATCATGGATCCACAGTGACCAAATCAGACATTCATGGTGATGGCTAATACTTCAACATTGATACATAATCTTGATGACAATTATGAAGAAGTGTCCATAGTGCACATATATTCAGAGTGATTATGTGATTGAAATACTAATCATAATAATCAAAGTGATGGTCGCTTGATGTTTGTGCTCATTCACGCACTCTCACACTCACTCATAATGTTTTACAATTCATGTTCATTCACACGTGTTCCTAGTGTGTTTAACTATGTGTGGGCCACCCGTGTTGTATTGTATATAATTTGTATATAAGTCGTGTACCAAATATGTGTAATGGTGCATGCTAACAGTATCTTCCCCATGAGTCTGTTTTATTCCAACCCAGTTCTGTTTCATTTCCTTCGAACTTTTAGACCTTGATATCCCGTTGAGCTATATAGTTCAGCATCTACTGTCCTTAAGCTCAGCAGTCCTTTGAATTGGTCATGGGTTCACTGGTCCGGGCGGCCTTGTGCTTAGTCCTTCTGATGTTCACCGTCTTTGGTCATCCATCTGTATACAGTCCCCAAGATCCACTTCCTCATAATAGGGATCACACAACACACAAGCAGAAAGATAACAATTAGTATTATTGCCAGAGTTATTCCTATTTTGGCTGCTAAGGCTCCCCATTCACCTAGAATTTCCTCCAGACTTTTCCATGACCAGGTGTTCTTTCCTGCATTTTCCTTGAATTCCGATTTCAGTTTCATCAACCTAGTCATTACCGCTCTAAATGTGCCTTTTGGCGAAGTATTCATAGGGATATATGTACAGCATTCATTAGCGAACATATGGCAAACTCCTCCCATTTTGGCTAAGATCCAATCTAATGCTTGTCTGTTTTGTTTTGCCATTCTACTTGTTTCATGGAGTTGTTCTCCTATGGCCATAAATCCTTCAACTGTAAAGTTGATCATTCTTTGTTGGTTGTAGTAAACATAGTTAATCCATTCAACATTTTTGTTAATTATGATCCAAGGTAAGATAGATTCAAACCCTGCGCGAGTTTCATGTTGCGCCTTGAATTCATTTGGAATTCCTCTTGGTTGACCTATAAGATTCAAATATACTCCTTCATTCAACCCATAATCCCCCAGGCTTCTTCGAAGCCGTGTTTTATTACGGTGCATTCCTACCAAGTCTTTAACACCTTCATACACTAGGGTTACTGGTACTTTCATTCGAACAAGGGCACAAAGGCCTACCCATTTTAAGGGCAATGTGTTCATTAAAACGTCATCGCCACACATCCAGTAACTGTCTGCTATCGGATATGTTTGATCACCGAGAAAAAATAGTTTGGGAACAGTCCTAGTTAAATTGACACATTTTTGTTCTTTATAGGTCGGATTTTGATACCAGATCGGGTTTATGACAAATGTGGGTGTCATCTTAGCATGTGTGAACCAAGAGAAAACCCAAGTGACATTACAATGAACTGTGGTATTACCTACCGGTGTTCCACCTTTATTTTCAAATCCGCCATTTGCGAAACATTCATATCCAGCATCATAATCTACCTCATAATCTACTGGAGGACCAGACTCCGTAGTGGTAATATTAAATTCTGCACAAACAGATTCAAATTTGTAACCTGCCCATTTTTCCAAATAATGGTGAGAATCACGTGAACCATACAATAATCTACAGTTCATACCACACATTGGTAGATTAAAGAACGCAACTACATTAGATTCCGGAATAAATTTACCTGTTTTGCATATTTCTCGTTGCCTTAGTGCACATTCTGCAGATGTGTATTTTTCTGGAATAACAATTGGTGGTGCTCCAGGAGCCGTAGTACAAACTAGGCAATCATTTTTTGTTAATTCCCTTGCAGTATACCAAGTCCACGTGTACCATGTGTTTTGAATTGCTCTTTGCCAGAGTGGATCTCCTCTTGGCCGATAGGAGGTCCATTTAATGTCCTTTAATACATGAGTAGCTCTAGGAGTTACTTTAGTGTCCTGTCTCTCATTATAGAATGTATCTAGACCGCCATGGTATTCGCGACAACCTTCTTTTTCAGAACATCCATATTTATTTGAAATTGACACATTAGCCAATTGGTCCTGCGCCGGTGTAGTTTGAATAAAATCTAAATCATCACTGCTGTCGATGGAGTCATGTGTGTCGATTACTTTATTAGCTTTAGATGTCACGGTAGTGAGTATCCGTGTCTTAGGTGTCACAATTTGCTTAGTCGTGGTAATTGCGTTATTGTTTGAATCTCCTGGTGTTTTAAGAGCCATTACGGGTGTCGTCACATCAATTAAGGTTGTTGGTTTAGTGACTAATATTCCAATTGGTTTGGGTTTTGAAGGTCTTTGGGTGGGCAAGGCTTTTGTTGTTAAGATAGACTGAACTTTCGCTGCTGTTGTCATAAAAAATTCGGGTGTAGCAACCTTGAGTGCTACTGGTGGAATTTCCTCACCAATTTTAATCTCTCCATCAGGTTTCATGGTTGTATGAGCTGCACTGGTAACAGGTTTGACTATGCTAACAGTGGCAATTGGCTTAACCGTTGTAATTGACGTAGTAGTTGTAATGGATTTGACAGTTGTTTCAGGTTTATTAGTGTAGCTAAAGAGCGTCAGACAACTACTTACTGCTGTTTCTATTCCTGGTAACTTCCAAATAACTTTAATCTCGTCATTTACACCATTGACAATTTTTATTTCATATGATTTATCTATTCGAAAAGCTAAAACGTTTGCTACAATAGTCCAACCGCAAGATGTTTTTGTGACTCGTAAGTTACATTTTGTATCTTTTTGGTCTTTAATTAAGACATTATTCACCACATTCATAAACCATCTACACATCTCACGACGATCATTTCCGAACACTATCCTTGAGAGTATTAGTTCTCTTCCTAACATGCTGTCACCAACATCATCAGTCGAAATATGTATTTTAACTTTGTCATCGATAATTTCAACAATACCTTCTTTCCTTGTGTCTTATACTCGATTTAAATCACCTTTACTTGTTATTGAAGTCCTATCGAAGTTCGTCATTATCATGTCATGTTTGAATTCATTATCTTCACTCCACTGTTGTCCCACTTTCACTTCTATTTCAAATCCGTCGTCTCTAATGTACATAACGATTAAACATTGATCCGTAATGTATCTTTCACTCTGTTTTTTAAGAACTCTTCCACACAGTTTTCGGTTGGCATAGCTAACATGGGCTTCATACTCTGTTTCTGAATTAGTTTGAAATTTGACATCTGTTAAACTTGCTGTCCATTTCCATTGTGCGTGCACATGTCTAGTTTTACGAACCAATTTTCTGGAAACATCTAAGTTGAATCTTACTGGAAAGAACACTGGTATGTACTTGTCTGGACTTTTATAAGGTGTGTGGTACTTATCTTTGGAGATGGATCTTGTGTCATGAACAGTCGTCTTTGAGTCACTGTTTGTCCCCCCTGGAGGCTGACTTTGAGTCCATTCTTTATCACTCTGGTTCGTTGTGGTCGGTTTGTCTTGTGGTGTCGGCTGCAGGTCGTGAAAGTTCGTCTCTGCCGTTGCTGCTGCTCGGTTCACCACTTCTGTCAACATCCACAGTTGGATAGTTATCAGTATCAGTCTCATCGATGTGAGTTTTCTGCACATCTTCCTTGTAAAACTCAAGTTTCGCTTTGTTTTTATTATGAACTTTAGTGCAATGAGTCAAATGATGCCAAGTGGTACTTCCTTCTACTTGGACAGCCGTTGGGGTTGCTCTCTTGACTTCATAAGGTCCTTCCCAACGGGCTTCATGCCATCTGCGTCTGTACACCTTGATGTACACCAAATCGCCAGGTTTCACCGGTGGTTCCCACACCGTCGAATCTGGACTTCTGGATTTTTCCTGCAAATAGATAGCTCTATGGATAGTAGTTAGTTGTTCAACATAGTCTTTCAACTCAGTTTGCAACTGTTCAAGGGGAGGTCCTTTGAAAGGTAACCTCCATTGTGGCACAGGCATAGGCCTGCCAGTCAGCATTTCATGCGGTGTTAAATGCGTGCTTCTGTGCATTTGCATGCGATAGCTCATTAGTGCTAGTGGCAAAGCATCTACCCAGTTTAGTTTAGTTGATGCACAAATTTTCCGAAGCTTTGCTTTCAACGTGGTATTGATGCGCTCCACCATTCCCTGGCTCTGAGGGTGGTAGACTGCGCCAAAACGTTGTTTGATCTGTAGTTTCTGCAAAATGCCTTTAACAACATTCTGTACAAAAGCTGAGCCATTGTCTGAACTAATTTCAGATGGGATTCCAAATCTTGGAATTACTTCTCTTGTCAAAAATTTGATAACTGTGTCTGCTCCTAAGGTTTTTGATGGTACTGCTTCGACCCATCGACTGAACCGATCGATTATCACCAGCATGTATCTTTTACCTTGAACTGGTTTAAGCATGTCCACATAGTCTATCACTAGGTGTTTGAAAGGTCCATCAGGAACTGGAATGTGTCCAATACTTGGTTTTATGCCTTTCCGAGCATTGTTTTCGGCACATATTTCACACTGGTTTAGAATTTCGTCCACCATGTCTTGCATGTATGGAGACCAGAAACCTTGTTTTTTCAATTTTTCCATGACTTTTCCTCGGGCACAGTGGTCTAAGCCATGGGCTTCTGAGACCAATAATGTTAATAATGCTACAGGTGCTATTAGTAGGCCATGGTGTGACCTCCATAAGCCATTTTCACTCATTGTAGCACCTCTCCGTGCCCAAAGATCACGTTCACTGCTACTCGCTTGTTGTTGCATCAAAATGACATCTTCTGGTGTTACGGCTGGTTCTAAGGCTATTACCGGTGCCAAGAAGGCCATTTGGCTCTTGGACGCCATTTTTGCCGATTCATCTGCCATGTTGTTACCTCTTACAACGATGTCATTGCCTTTTCGGTGTGCTTGACACTTGATCACCGCCAGCTTCGAAGGAAGCATCATGGCAGCAATCAACTCTTTCAATTGTGCTTCGTGTTGCACTGGGGTTCCGTCTGCTCTTTTGAACCCTCTTTGTTTCCATATTGCGGCAAATAAAAAGCATACGCCATGGGCATAGGCTGAGTCAGTGAACACATTTGCGACTTTAGACCTAGCCATTTTACAGGCTTCAGTTAATGCTTTAAGTTCTGCGAGTTGTGCAGAACATGGTTGATCACATCTTTCAGCTTTGACGGTTACAAAATTTTCACCTAATTGTTGTACCACTGCAAAACCTGCGTGGTTTCCTAGGTGATCTCTGAAACATGACCCGTCAACGAAGTATGTGATTTCTGCGTCAGGCAAAGGAGTGGATTCCAAATCTGGTCTGAGTCTTGTGTATTTCATTGTTTCCGCTACACACTCATGTGGTTCTCCGTCACAATCCAGAGGAATCACATTTGCTGGATTATTGGTGATACATCTTTGAATAGTTATGTCAGGATATGTCAGAAGTAACATATACTGCAAAATTCTTGCTTGTGTCACGACAAACTTTCCTAGGTTTATTAACTCTGCGATTTTGTGGTGAGTTAATATTGTAACAGGATAACCCATTGTTATTGTTGAAGCTTTTTCATAAGCATGGTAGACTGCTGCTAGCCCCTGGTAACATGGTGGCCAGCCTTGTGCTACATTGTCCAATTTTGTGCTGTAATAAGCAATTGGTTGTTTCTTTCGACCTGTACATGTTTCTTGCATCAACACTGCTGTGACATACATGTCCTTTTTGTTTGCAACATATAGGTAGAATGGTTTGTCATAGTTTGGAACTGCTAGTGCAGGTGCACTCTGCATTTCACTTTTCAAAGATTCAAATGCTACTTTTGCTTCTAGTGTCCATTTTAGCAGATTCTTTTGGTTTTGATGACCTGGTTCTTTCATGAGTTGGCTGTCTGCCAGCCATCTTGGACTCCAATGACATTAACTTGTAGTTACAACAACTTGCCACTGAATTAACCTCAATGGAGGGGAGCAGTAGAGAGCATTCTAAGGACTGATATGCAATTCCACCATAGAAACCACTGCATTTAGGAAACAATTACTTTTAAACAGCTGTCCACTGTAGTGACGCTATGCACCAGAGGGCTAATGATATGCTAATTTTTTGAGACAGGTATTTTGGGTTTTCATGAGCTGTACGCCAAAATCAACAGTATTAAAACAATAAAAGACCTGATATATTTCAGATGGTGTGGAATAAATCTAAAATATCAGACAGTTTAATTTTTATCATTACATTATGGAAAATAATTAACTTTATCACAATATGCTAATTTTTTGACCTGTGTGTGGATTATATATATATATATATATATATATATATATATATATATATATATATATATATATATATATATATATATATACAGATTGATTACAGCTGTGTCTTAGGAAGGCCACATGCATTAAAAGACCAATTTGAAATGTGCTGTTATCTTAATTCTGCGGTCTGAGAACCAATCAGTATCCTTTAAAATGTGGACCAACATTTAATGGCTGTGCAAATCTGATGGATGGATATTTTAAGAAATAAAGGCATAGCCTACTTTATTTTTATTTACTGTCGGCTGCAGTAGCCCCTCTGTTTTCGTCTCCCATACTGAGCTGCCGGCTATTGGTAACTCAGCTGCTCCAGTTTCAAACTATTCTTATTAAAGTAAGAGTTAGAGAGGTAAATATAATTTAAATATTGGCTAACTTAGACAGAAAAAGGAGCTAAGTCTATGAAAGAAATGTAGCAGTTTAGTTAGTTTTGATTTTCAAGGCATAAGGTGGCAGTTTATCATGATTCAACATAAGTAATAAAATAACGAACTGCGGACTAATTTTTATTGTTAATGCATTTCTTTCTATTGAGCAGTGAAAGTAAATAAAATCTGTGACATGTCTTTTGCTTTATAAGTCCAGTATTTACTTACTGGAGGGTTTTTTGTGAGTGATGCTGAGCCACAGCTAACAGCTAGCTCCTCTCTCCAGCCGCTCTAACGCAGCTTGTGTCATTCAGCAGCGCAGCTGTTGCTCCTCCTTGACTTTGGACTGAACCATTGTTCTAATAATGGTGGGGGGGACCTAAAAATTAATTCTTATGCTTTTCTTAGATGAATGGCAGATTGTCTTCGTTCTTTGTTTCTATTGCCTTTTTTATATTGATATTGTTTCAATACAAGGATTTCTTTCATTATCTCTTTTGCTGGGACAGTTCTAAACTTTTCCGAGATTGGGGGGTCCGCAATCCCCCCCCACTCTCGCGCGCCCCGGGATTTACACCTATGTGTAATCGGAATCTTGATACGCGACAGACCCGAGGGATTAAACACTCAACAATCATGTTTTCTTACATATTTATATATGTATAAATATGTACATATTTATACATATAAATATGTACATATTTATATGTACATATGTGTTCTATGTGACACACACATAGAACATCAGTTAAATGTGTGTCTAATGTGTCTAATGTGTGTCTAATATGTGTCTAATGTGAAATTTCAGATGCTTCTCTGACTCCCAGCATTAATGTTCCGCCTGACCTGAAGGAGCATCAGTTTGTCACTGTAACCTGCTCAGCTTCACCTCTGTGTCCAGAGGTGAAGCCTTCTGAACTCACCTGGAATCTCCAACAAGTTTCTGATCTAAAACCAGAGAAAAACACAGATGGAACCTTTACAACTAAAATCCAGAAGAACATCACTCTGTCAGACACACATGATGGATACAACATCACATGTTCTGCCAGATATCCTGTGATTGGAGGAGACAAGACAGCAGAGACAAAAGTGACTCTCAGTGTTTCATGTAAGTGATCCTATCAGCAGGTCATGGTTCAGCTGTTTCTGATCAATAAAGTTCATGTGTCTCATTTTCCTCAGATGCTCCTAGAAACACCTCAGCATCCATCAGTCCATCAGGTTTGGTGTCAACAGGTAGCTGGGTGGAGCTGAGCTGCTCCAGCAGAGCCACACCTCCACCCAGATTCACCTGGTTCAAGAACAGCAAACGTGGATCCTTTAACGTCTCTTCAGGGCAGGTTTACAGCTTCAATGCTATTGAGCCGGAAGTGTTTTACTGTGAGGCCACAAATGAGCTTGGTAGTGAGAGATCAAAAATCATCTGTCTTGACATCAATGGTAATGCCTGTTTTTTTAAAAACATAATTTCATGTCTACTCATAATAAATATATATACAGGTCCTTCTAAAAAATTAGCATATTGTGATAAAGTTCTTTATTTTCCATAACGTAATGATAAAAATTAAACTGTCATATATTTTAGATTCATTGCACACCAACTGAAATATTTCAGGTCTTTTATTGTTTTAATACTGATGACTTTGGCGTACAGCTCATGAAAACCCAAAAACCCTGTCTCAAAAAATTAGCATATTTCATCCGACCAATGAAAGAAAAGTGTTTTAATACCAGAAAAGTCAACCTTCAAATACTTATGTTCAGTTATGCACTCAATACCTGGTCAGGAATCCTTTTGCAGCCTTCAATGCGGCGTGGCATGGAGGCAATAAGCCTGTGGCACTGCGGAGGTGTTATGGAGGCCCAGGATGCTTCGATAGCGGCCTTAAGCTCATCCAGAGTGTTGGGTGTTGCTTCTCATACTTTCTCTTCACAATATCCCACAGATTCTCTATGGGGTTCAGGTCAGGAGAGTTGGCAGGCCAATTGAGCACAGTAATACCATGGTCAGTGGTTTTGGCACTGTGAGCAGGTGCCAAGTTGTGCTGAAAAATGAAATCTTCATCTCCATAAAGCTTTTCAGCAGATGGAAGCATGAAGTGCTCCAAAGTCTCCTGATAGCTGCTGCATTGACCCTGCCCTTGATAAAACACAGTGGACCAACACCAGCAGCTGACATGGCTCCCCAGATCATCACTGACTGTGGGTTCTTGACACTGGACTTCTGGCATTTTGGCATTTCCTTCTCCCCAGTCTTCCTCCAGACTTTGGCACCTTGAGTTTTGAATGACATGCAAAATTTGCTTTCATCCGAAAAAAGTACTTTGGACCACTGATCAACAGTCCAGTGCTGCTTCTCTGTAGCCCAGGTCAGGCGCTTCTGCCACCGTTTCTGGTTCAAAAGTGGCTTGACCTGGGGAATGCAGCACCTATAGCCCCTTTCCTGCACACGCCTGTGCACGGTGGCTCTAAATGTTTCTACTCCAGACTCAGTCCACTGCTTCCACATGTCCCCCAAGGTCTGGAATCGGCCCTTCTCCACAATCTTCCTCAGGGTCCGGTCACCTCTTCTCGTTGTGCAGCGTTTTCTGCCACGCTTCCTTCCCACAGACTTCCCACTTCATACAGCACTCTGCAAACATGCTATTCGTTCAGGAATGTATTTCTGTGTCTTACCCTCTTGTTGAAGGTGTCAATGATGGCCTTCTGGACAGCAGTCAGGTCAGCAGTCTTACCCATGATTGCGGTTTTGAGTAATGAACCAGGCTGGGAGTTTTTAAAAGCCTCAGGAATCTTTTGCAGGTGTTTAGAGTTACTTTGTTGATTCAGATGATGAGGTTAACTGCTCGTTCAGAGAACCTTCTGATGCATGAATTATGAATCCCTGAGTCAAGATTTTTTTAAATCTGTTTTTACTCTTCTTAGGGCATTAATAAAACAAATATGAACTATTTTTTCAAAAATAAAATTTTTTCGGGAAGTTACAAAAATGTCCACTTGCAGTGGACTGCATGCGCTTCAGCACTCAACATAGAACTGTATGAACTTAACTGAAGACTAATTTAATCTGAGTTTGATCATATATCCATGACCCCTTATTCCATTGTGGGCTTTGAAAAGCACTTGAACATACTTTCATACACTCTAACATCCTATAGCCCTTCTGTTTATTCCAAACCAAGAGAACAATCTTCATCAAATACCTGCATCTCCAGAACTTCTCTTCTAACTTCTTTCCTAACTAATTTTCCTAACTCCTAGGCTACATGAAAATTGGCAAAGCATCCAGGGCACAGTGCCACATGGCACTGCATGCATATGTATTTGGTCTTCCTTGTGCATGCAGCATCATGGCATCTGTTTGCATTTTTGACTTGGGTGAGCTCAGGCCAGTGATTTCCTGCGCTGAACCTGACTTCACTGGGTACTTTCGTCACTGTTCTGCACTTTGCTGGAGGTGGGGCTCCACTGGGTCTTCCTCTTCTGTTTTGCTGAATGGAGCCAGAATTTATCAGTGCACGGGCCACAGAAGCTTTGAAGATGAGGAGATTCATCTTTTCCAAACCAGACATCAGGTGGAGTCGCCAGGCATTTACAACAGTCACATCCAAAAAATGAAAGAACACTCTGATGTACCACCGCTTGTTTCTACGTCTGTGGGGATACATTGCCACACACTGGTCAACAAGATCCACCCCACCCATGTGTTGGTTATAAAGGGCCACCGAGTAGGGTCTTTGCACACTGATCTTGGTTTGTTCTTTCTTCAGCCATCTTTGGGCCGTGTCTTCAGGGGACTGACCTGCACAGGTCGATGCCATGTGGATGACTGAGCTGTCAAGCCAACGTGTGACAGTGATGTTACTGTTTGTGCTGACAACAGAGCAGGCTCCTCTACCTTCTTTTCTCAGTTGTTTTTCACTCTTAAGTTTCTCACTCGCTCCTTTCACTCTGTTTGCTCTGCATGTACCTGTGCCATAGATGCCTAGGTCTTTCAAGGCCTCAAGGAGTGGAATGCTGCAGAAGAAGTTGTCAAAAAACACCTTGTGGTTTTTGTGCTTTATGTCATCACAAAGGCGCATCACTACATCTCCAGCCATTCCCAAACCATTGCTCTGACCCCTAATTGCTGAGCCCTGGTACACTTCAAATCTGTACATATAACCCGAGGACCCTGCCCTGACCCACACTTTCACTCCCCAGGGTTTGGGCTTTTTTGGTATGTATTGCTTGATTGACAGTTGGCCTTTGAATGGAATGATTTGCTCATCAATTGATTGGAATTCTTCAGGGTTTGCTGCCGCCAGGAATGTTTTCTGAAGTGTACTTAGCACTGGTGCTATTTTGAAGAGCCTGTCTGTGTTTGCTGGTTGGTAGGTATAGTTATCCACAAAGTGCAGATAACTCAGAATTTGCTCATATCTGTTTACAGACATAGCATCTGCAATTATTCCAAGACGGAGGCCATCCTCACTAGACCAGTACATACGTGTCCTAGGATACCGAATGTACCCCATGACCATGTTGATTCCTAGAAAAATTTGCATTTCTTCGCTGGTCACTGCCAGATTTTCTTTCCCTTTCTGTAGCGCATACATGTTGGTGTTATGCACTATCTCATCAATGAGATCTAAGGGAAACAAATACCTAAAGAAATCAATTGGTTCTCTTCCATCAACATTTACCCTTCTTTCTCCTAGAAAAGGTGGCAGGTCTCCATCAAAGTTATTGTCTTGGACTTTCCGGACATATTTGCGGGGTTGGGCATGGCCCTTGTGAACATTTCTCTGAGTTGGTACTATGTGGACATTTTCCTCAGTTCCCTCATCTTGCTGACCTCCCTCTGCAACCTGTCCTTCATCATCCTGGCCCCCATCATCTTGACTTTCAGCATTCTGACTGTCTGCATCTCCTTCATCATCCGTATCTCCTATATTTCTAGTGTTCTCTGGTAGCCACTCCTCATCACTGCTGTCACTATGCTCATCATCAGAGGAGTCGGAGGGAATTTCCTTGACTATTCTATATTGTTCCTTGTTCTTTGCTGCACTTGTGGTCTAAAAGTATGAGAAAATGATCATTTTACTAAGACAAACTACAACTGATCTGCATAAGAAAGCAGATTTTTTAAAACTAACTTATAGATATACACAAAATGAATTAAATTACAAACAAAACAGTTATAATGAAAGGTAAATCAACTACATGACTTATGTTAAAAATATAGTCAGCGATGCATGATGTCCACTGTGTTGGACACATGGTTAATCACAATTTCCTACTTATGTGAAATAAAATGTTCCAAACTAAGTTAATAATATTGTTACTTAGATACTTCTGCATGTCAGCATATTTTTTTTACCTCGAGGATTCTCCTAGAATAGAAGGATTGAGAAGATATTCCAGGAGTGGTCATCGAGTGTGTCTGTCTGCCAGCCATCTTGGACTCCAATGACATTAACTTGTAGTTACAACAACTTGCCACTGAATTAACCTCAATGGAGGGGAGCAGTAGAGAGCATTCTAAGGACTGATATGCAATTCCACCATAGAAACCACTGCATTTAGGAAACAATTACTTTTAAACAGCTGTCCACTGTAGTGACGCTATGCACCAGAGGGCTAATGATATGCTAATTTTTTGAGACAGGTATTTTGGGTTTTCATGAGCTGTACGCCAAAATCAACAGTATTAAAACAATAAAAGACCTGATATATTTCAGATGGTGTGGAAAAAATCTAAAATATCAGACAGTTTAATTTTTATCATTACATTATGGAAAATAATTAACTTTATCACAATATGCTAATTTTTTGGCCTGTGTGTGGATTATATATATATATATATATATATATATATATATATATATATATATATATATATATATATATATATATATATATATATATATATATATATATATATATATATACAGATTGATTACAGCTGTGTCTTAGGAAGGCCACATGCATTAAAAGACCAATTTGAAATGTGCTGTTTTCTTAATTTCTGCGGTCTGAGAACCAGTCAGTATCCTTTAAAATGTGGACCAACATTTAATGGCTGTGCAAATCTGATGGATGGATATTTTAAGAAATAAAGGCATAGCCTACTTTATTTTTATTTACTGTCGGCTGCAGTAGCCCCTCTGTTTTCGTCTCCCATACTGAGCTGCCGGCTATTGGTAACTCAGCTGCTCCAGTTTCAAACTATTCTTATTAAAGTAAGAGTTAGAGAGGTAAATATAATTTAAATATTGGCTAACTTAGACAGAAAAAGGAGCTAAGTCTATGAAAGAAATGTAGCAGTTTAGTTAGTTTTGATTTCCAAGGCATAAGGTGGCAGTTTATCATGATTCAACATAAGTAATAAAATAACGAACTGTGGACTAATTTTTATTGTTAATTCGTTTCTTTCTATTGAGCAGTGAAAGTAAATAAAATCTGTGACATGTCTTTTGCTTTATAAGTCCAGTATTTACTTACTGGAGGGTTTTTTGTGAGTGATGCTGAGCCACAGCTAACAGCTAGCTCCTCTCTCCAGCCGCTCTAACGCAGCTTGTGTCATTCAGCAGCGCAGCTGTTGCTCCTCCTTGACTTTGGACTGAACCATTGTTCTAATAATGGTGGGGGGGACCTAAAAATTAATTCTTATGCTTTTCTTAGATGAATGGCAGATTGTCTTCGTTCTTTGTTTCTATTGCCTTTTTTATATTGATATTGTTTCAATACAAGGATTTCTTTCATTATTTCTTTTGCTGGGACAGTTCTAAACTTTTCCGAGATTGGGGGGTCCGCAATCCCCCCCCACTCTCGCGCGCCACGGGATTTACACCTATGTGTAATCGGAATCTTGATACACGACAGACCCGAGGGATTAAACACTCAACAATCATGTTTTCTTACATATATAAATATGTGACACACACATAGAACATCAGTTAAATGTGTGTCTAATGTGAAATTTCAGATGCTTCTCTGACTCCCAGCATTAATGTTCCGCCTGACCTGAAGGAGCATGACTCTGTCACTGTAACCTGCTCAGCTTCACCTCTGTGTCCAGAGGTGAAGCCTTCTGAACTCACCTGGAATCTCCAACAAGTCTCTGTTGTAAAACCAGAGAAAAACACAGATGGAACCTTTACAACTAAAATCCAGGACATCATCAATCTGTCAGACACACATGATGGATACAACATCACATGTTCTGCCAGATATCCTGTAATTGGAGGAGACAGGACATTAGAGACAAAAGTGACTCTCAGTGTTTCATGTAAGTGATTCTATCAGCAGGTCATGGTTCAGCTGTTTCTGATCAATAAAGTTCATGTGTCTCATTTTCCTCAGATGCTCCTAGAAAAACATCAACATCCATCAGTCCATCAGGTTTGGTGTCAACAGGTAGCTGGGTGGAGCTGAGCTGCTCCAGCAGAGCCAAACCTCCACCCAGATTCACCTGGTTCAAGAACAGCAAACGTGGATCCTTTAACGTCTCTTCAGGGCAGGTTTACAGCTTCAGTGCTATTGAGCCGGGAGTGTTTTACTGTGAGGCCACAAATGAGCTTGGTAGTGAGAGATCAAAAATCATCTGTCTTGACATCAATGGTAATGCCTGTTTTTTTAAAAACATAATTTCATGTCTACTCATAATAAATATATATACAGGTCCTTCTAAAAAATTAGCATATTGTGATAAAGTTCTTTATTTTCCATAATGTAATGATAAAAATTAAACTGTCATATATTTTAGATTCATTGCACACCAACCGAAATATTTCAGGTCTTTTATTGTTTTAATACTGAGTATTTTGGCGTACAGCTCATGAAAACCCAAAAGCCCTGTCTCAAGAAATTAGCATATTTCATCCGACCAATGAAAGAAAGGTGTTTTAATACCAGAAAAGTCAACCTTCAAATACTTATGTTCAGTTATGCACTCAATACCTGGTCAGGAATCCTTTTGCAGCCTTCAATACGGCGTGGCATGGAGGCAATAAGCCTGTGGCACTGCGGAGGTGTTATGGAGGCCCAGGATGCTTCGATAGCGGCCTTAAGCTCATCCAGAGTGTTGGGTGTTGCTTCTCATACTTTCTCTTCACAATATCCCACAGATTCTCTATGGGGTTCAGGTCAGGAGAGTTGGCAGGCCAATTGAGCACAGTAATACCATGGTCAGTGGTTTTGGCACTGTGAGCAGGTGCCAAGTTGTGCTGAAAAATGAAATCTTCATCTCCATAAAGCTTTTCAGCAGATGGAAGCATGAAGTGCTCCAAAGTCTCCTGATAGCTGCTGCATTGACCCTGCCCTTGATAAAACACAGTGGACCAACACCAGCAGCTGACATGGCTCCCCAGATCATCACTGACTGTGGGTTCTTGACACTGGACTTCTGGCATTTTGGCATTTCCTTCTCCCCAGTCTTCCTCCAGACTTTGGCACCTTGAGTTTTGAATGACATGCAAAATTTGCTTTCATCCGAAAAAAGTACTTTGGACCACTGATCAACAGTCCAGTGCTGCTTCTCTGTAGCCCAGGTCAGGCGCTTCTGCCACCGTTTCTGGTTCAAAAGTGGCTTGACCTGGGGAATGCAGCACCTATAGCCCCTTTCCTGCACACGCCTGTGCACGGTGGCTCTAAATGTTTCTACTCCAGACTCAGTCCACTGCTTCCACATGTCCCCCAAGGTCTGGAATCGGCCCTTCTCCACAATCTTCCTCAGGGTCCGGTCACCTCTTCTCGTTGTGCAGCGTTTTCTGCCACGCTTTTTCCTTCCCACAGACTTCCCACTTCATACAGCACTCTGCAAACATGCTATTCGTTCAGGAATGTATTTCTGTGTCTTACCCTCTTGTTGAAGGTGTCAATGATGGCCTTCTGGACAGCAGTCAGGTCAGCAGTCTTACCCATGATTGCGGTTTTGAGTAATGAACCAGGCTGGGAGTTTTTAAAAGCCTCAGGAATCTTTTGCAGGTGTTTAGAGTTACTTTGTTGATTCAGATGATGAGGTTAACTGCTCGTTCAGAGAACCTTCTGATGCATGAATTATGAATCCCTGAGTCAAGATTTTTTTTAAATCTGTTTTTACTCTTCTTAGGGCATTAATAAAACAAATATGAACTATTTTTTCAAAAATAAAATTTTTTCGGGAAGTTACAAAAATGTCCACTTGCAGTGGACTGCATGCGCTTCAGCACTCAACATAGAACTGTATGAACTTAACTGAAGACTAATTTAATCTGAGTTTGATCATATATCCATGACCCCTTATTCCATTGTGGGCTTTGAAAAGCACTTGAACATACTTTCATACACTCTAACATCCTATAGCCCTTCTGTTTATTCCAAACCAAGAGAACAATCTTCATCAAATACCTGCATCTCCAGAACTTCTCTTCTAACTTCTTTCCTAACTAATTTTCCTAACTCCTAGGCTACATGAAAATTGGCAAAGCATCCAGGGCACAGTGCCACATGGCACTGCATGCATATGTATTTGGTCTTCCTTGTGCATGCAGCATCATGGCATCTGTTTGCATTTTTGACTTGGGTGAGCTCAGGCCAGTGATTTCCTGCGCTGAACCTGACTTCACTGGGTACTTTCGTCACTGTTCTGCACTTTGCTGGAGGTGGGGCTCCACTGGGTCTTCCTCTTCTGTTTTGCTGAATGGAGCCAGAATTTATCAGTGCACGGGCCACAGAAGCTTTGAAGATGAGGAGATTCATCTTTTCCAAACCAGACATCAGGTGGAGTCGCCAGGCATTTACAACAGTCACATCCAAAAAATGAAAGAACACTCTGATGTACCACCGCTTGTTTCTACGTCTGTGGGGATACATTGCCACACACTGGTCAACAAGATCCACCCCACCCATGTGTTGGTTATAAAGGGCCACCGAGTAGGGTCTTTGCACACTGATCTTGGTTTGTTCTTTCTTCAGCCATCTTTGGGCCGTGTCTTCAGGGGACTGACCTGCACAGGTCGATGCCATGTGGATGACTGAGCTGTCAAGCCAACGTGTGACAGTGATGTTACTGTTTGTGCTGACAACAGAGCAGGCTCCTCTACCTTCTTTTCTCAGTTGTTTTTCACTCTTAAGTTTCTCACTCGCTCCTTTCACTCTGTTTGCTCTGCATGTACCTGTGCCATAGATGCCTAGGTCTTTCAAGGCCTCAAGGAGTGGAATGCTGCAGAAGAAGTTGTCAAAAAACACCTTGTGGTTTTTGTGCTTTATGTCATCACAAAGGCGCATCACTACATCTCCAGCCATTCCCAAACCATTGCTCTGACCCCTAATTGCTGAGCCCTGGTACACTTCAAATCTGTACATATAACCCGAGGACCCTGCCCTGACCCACACTTTCACTCCCCAGGGTTTGGGCTTTTTTGGTATGTATTGCTTGATTGACAGTTGGCCTTTGAATGGAATGATTTGCTCATCAATTGATTGGAATTCTTCAGGGTTTGCTGCCGCCAGGAATGTTTTCTGAAGTGTACTTAGCACTGGTGCTATTTTGAAGAGCCTGTCTGTGTTTGCTGGTTGGTAGGTATAGTTATCCACAAAGTGCAGATAACTCAGAATTTGCTCATATCTGTTTACAGACATAGCATCTGCAATTATTCCAAGACGGAGGCCATCCTCACTAGACCAGTACATACGTGTCCTAGGATACCGAATGTACCCCATGACCATGTTGATTCCTAGAAAAATTTGCATTTCTTCGCTGGTCACTGCCAGATTTTCTTTCCCTTTCTGTAGCGCATACATGTTGGTGTTATGCACTATCTCATCAATGAGATCTAAGGGAAACAAATACCTAAAGAAATCAATTGGTTCTCTTCCATCAACATTTACCCTTCTTTCTCCTAGAAAAGGTGGCAGGTCTCCATCAAAGTTATTGTCTTGGACTTTCCGGACATATTTGCGGGGTTGGGCATGGCCCTTGTGAACATTTCTCTGAGTTGGTACTATGTGGACATTTTCCTCAGTTCCCTCATCTTGCTGACCTCCCTCTGCAACCTGTCCTTCATCATCCTGGCCCCCATCATCTTGACTTTCAGCATTCTGACTGTCTGCATCTCCTTCATCATCCGTATCTCCTATATTTCTAGTGTTCTCTGGTAGCCACTCCTCATCACTGCTGTCACTATGCTCATCATCAGAGGAGTCGGAGGGAATTTCCTTGACTATTCTATATTGTTCCTTGTTCTTTGCTGCACTTGTGGTCTAAAAGTATGAGAAAATGATCATTTTACTAAGACAAACTACAACTGATCTGCATAAGAAAGCAGATTTTTAAAACTAACTTATAGATATACACAAAATGAATTAAATTACAAACAAAACAGTTATAATGAAAGGTAAATCAACTACATGACTTATGTTAAAAATATAGTCAGCGATGCATGATGTCCACTGTGTTGGACACATGGTTAATCACAATTTCCTACTTATGTGAAATAAAATGTTCCAAACTAAGTTAATAATATTGTTACTTAGATACTTCTGCATGTCAGCATATTTTTTTTACCTCGAGGATTCTCCTAGAATAGAAGGATTGAGAAGATATTCCAGGAGTGGTCATCGAGTGTGTCTGTCTGCCAGCCATCTTGGACTCCAATGACATTAACTTGTAGTTACAACAACTTGCCACTGAATTAACCTCAATGGAGGGGAGCAGTAGAGAGCATTCTAAGGACTGATATGCAATTCCACCATAGAAACCACTGCATTTAGGAAACAATTACTTTTAAACAGCTGTCCACTGTAGTGACGCTATGCACCAGAGGGCTAATGATATGCTAATTTTTTGAGACAGGTATTTTGGGTTTTCATGAGCTGTACGCCAAAATCAACAGTATTAAAACAATAAAAGACCTGATATATTTCAGATGGTGTGGAAAAAATCTAAAATATCAGACAGTTTAATTTTTATCATTACATTATGGAAAATAATTAACTTTATCACAATATGCTAATTTTTTGGCCTGTGTGTGGATTATATATATATATATATATATATATATATATATATATATATATATATATATATATATATATATATATATATATATATATATATATATATACAGATTGATTACAGCTGTGTCTTAGGAAGGCCACATGCATTAAAAGACCAATTTGAAATGTGCTGTTTTCTTAATTTCTGCGGTCTGAGAACCAGTCAGTATCCTTTAAAATGTGGACCAACATTTAATGGCTGTGCAAATCTGATGGATGGATATTTTAAGAAATAAAGGCATAGCCTACTTTATTTTTATTTACTGTCGGCTGCAGTAGCCCCTCTGTTTTCGTCTCCCATACTGAGCTGCCGGCTATTGGTAACTCAGCTGCTCCAGTTTCAAACTATTCTTATTAAAGTAAGAGTTAGAGAGGTAAATATAATTTAAATATTGGCTAACTTAGACAGAAAAAGGAGCTAAGTCTATGAAAGAAATGTAGCAGTTTAGTTAGTTTTGATTTCCAAGGCATAAGGTGGCAGTTTATCATGATTCAACATAAGTAATAAAATAACGAACTGTGGACTAATTTTTATTGTTAATTCGTTTCTTTCTATTGAGCAGTGAAAGTAAATAAAATCTGTGACATGTCTTTTGCTTTATAAGTCCAGTATTTACTTACTGGAGGGTTTTTTGTGAGTGATGCTGAGCCACAGCTAACAGCTAGCTCCTCTCTCCAGCCGCTCTAACGCAGCTTGTGTCATTCAGCAGCGCAGCTGTTGCTCCTCCTTGACTTTGGACTGAACCATTGTTCTAATAATGGTGGGGGGGACCTAAAAATTAATTCTTATGCTTTTCTTAGATGAATGGCAGATTGTCTTAGTTCTTTGTTTCTATTGCCTTTTTTATATTGATATTGTTTCAATACAAGGATTTCTTTCATTATTTCATTTGCTGGGACAGTTCTAAACTTTTCCGAGATTGGGGGGTCCGCAATCCCCCCCCACTCTCGCGCGCCCCGGGATTTACACCTATGTGTAATCGGAATCTTGATACGCGACAGACCCGAGGGATTAAACACTCAACAATCATGTTTTCTTACATATATAAATATGTGACACACACATAGAACATCAGTTAAATGTGTGTCTAATGTGAAATTTCAGATGCTTCTCTGACTCCCAGCATTAATGTTCCGCCTGACCTGAAGGAGCATGACTCTGTCACTGTAACCTGCTCAGCTTCACCTCTGTGTCCAGAGGTGAAGCCTTCTGAACTCACCTGGAATCTCCAACAAGTCTCTGTTGTAAAACCAGAGAAAAACACAGATGGAACCTTTACAACTAAAATCCAGGACATCATCAATCTGTCAGACACACATGATGGATACAACATCACATGTTCTGCCAGATATCCTGTAATTGGAGGAGACAGGACATTAGAGACAAAAGTGACTCTCAGTGTTTCATGTAAGTGATTCTATCAGCAGGTCATGGTTCAGCTGTTTCTGATCAATAAAGTTCATGTGTCTCATTTTCCTCAGATGCTCCTAGAAACACCTCAGCATCCATCAGTCCATCAGGTTTGGTGTCAACAGGTAGCTGGGTGGAGCTGAGCTGCTCCAGCAGAGCCACACCTCCACCCAGATTCACCTGGTTCAAGAACAGCAAACGTGGATCCTTTAACGTCTCTTCAGGGCAGGTTTACAGCTTCAGTGCTATTGAGCCGGGAGTGTTTTACTGTGAGGCCACAAATGAGCTTGGTAGTGAGAGATCAAAAATCATCTGTCTTGACATCAATGGTAATGCCTGTTTTTTTAAAAACATAATTTCATGTCTACTCATAATAAATATATATACAGGTCCTTCTAAAAAATTAGCATATTGTGATAAAGTTCTTTATTTTCCATAATGTAATGATAAAAATTAAACTGTCATATATTTTAGATTCATTGCACACCAACCGAAATATTTCAGGTCTTTTATTGTTTTAATACTGAGTATTTTGGCGTACAGCTCATGAAAACCCAAAAGCCCTGTCTCAAGAAATTAGCATATTTCATCCGACCAATGAAAGAAAGGTGTTTTAATACCAGAAAAGTCAACCTTCAAATACTTATGTTCAGTTATGCACTCAATACCTGGTCAGGAATCCTTTTGCAGCCTTCAATACGGCGTGGCATGGAGGCAATAAGCCTGTGGCACTGCGGAGGTGTTATGGAGGCCCAGGATGCTTCGATAGCGGCCTTAAGCTCATCCAGAGTGTTGGGTGTTGCTTCTCATACTTTCTCTTCACAATATCCCACAGATTCTCTATGGGGTTCAGGTCAGGAGAGTTGGCAGGCCAATTGAGCACAGTAATACCATGGTCAGTGGTTTTGGCACTGTGAGCAGGTGCCAAGTTGTGCTGAAAAATGAAATCTTCATCTCCATAAAGCTTTTCAGCAGATGGAAGCATGAAGTGCTCCAAAGTCTCCTGATAGCTGCTGCATTGACCCTGCCCTTGATAAAACACAGTGGACCAACACCAGCAGCTGACATGGCTCCCCAGATCATCACTGACTGTGGGTTCTTGACACTGGACTTCTGGCATTTTGGCATTTCCTTCTCCCCAGTCTTCCTCCAGACTTTGGCACCTTGAGTTTTGAATGACATGCAAAATTTGCTTTCATCCGAAAAAAGTACTTTGGACCACTGATCAACAGTCCAGTGCTGCTTCTCTGTAGCCCAGGTCAGGCGCTTCTGCCACCGTTTCTGGTTCAAAAGTGGCTTGACCTGGGGAATGCAGCACCTATAGCCCCTTTCCTGCACACGCCTGTGCACGGTGGCTCTAAATGTTTCTACTCCAGACTCAGTCCACTGCTTCCACATGTCCCCCAAGGTCTGGAATCGGCCCTTCTCCACAATCTTCCTCAGGGTCCGGTCACCTCTTCTCGTTGTGCAGCGTTTTCTGCCACGCTTTTTCCTTCCCACAGACTTCCCACTTCATACAGCACTCTGCAAACATGCTATTCGTTCAGGAATGTATTTCTGTGTCTTACCCTCTTGTTGAAGGTGTCAATGATGGCCTTCTGGACAGCAGTCAGGTCAGCAGTCTTACCCATGATTGCGGTTTTGAGTAATGAACCAGGCTGGGAGTTTTTAAAAGCCTCAGGAATCTTTTGCAGGTGTTTAGAGTTACTTTGTTGATTCAGATGATGAGGTTAACTGCTCGTTCAGAGAACCTTCTGATGCATGAATTATGAATCCCTGAGTCAAGATTTTTTTAAATCTGTTTTACTCTTCTTAGGGCATTAATAAAACAAATATGAACTATTTTTTCAAAAATAAAATTTTTTCGGGAAGTTACAAAAATGTCCACTTGCAGTGGACTGCATGCGCTTCAGCACTCAACATAGAACTGTATGAACTTAACTGAAGACTAATTTAATCTGAGTTTGATCATATATCCATGACCCCTTATTCCATTGTGGGCTTTGAAAAGCACTTGAACATACTTTCATACACTCTAACATCCTATAGCCCTTCTGTTTATTCCAAACCAAGAGAACAATCTTCATCAAATACCTGCATCTCCAGAACTTCTCTTCTAACTTCTTTCCTAACTAATTTTCCTAACTCCTAGGCTACATGAAAATTGGCAAAGCATCCAGGGCACAGTGCCACATGGCACTGCATGCATATGTATTTGGTCTTCCTTGTGCATGCAGCATCATGGCATCTGTTTGCATTTTTGACTTGGGTGAGCTCAGGCCAGTGATTTCCTGCGCTGAACCTGACTTCACTGGGTACTTTCGTCACTGTTCTGCACTTTGCTGGAGGTGGGGCTCCACTGGGTCTTCCTCTTCTGTTTTGCTGAATGGAGCCAGAATTTATCAGTGCACGGGCCACAGAAGCTTTGAAGATGAGGAGATTCATCTTTTCCAAACCAGACATCAGGTGGAGTCGCCAGGCATTTACAACAGTCACATCCAAAAAATGAAAGAACACTCTGATGTACCACCGCTTGTTTCTACGTCTGTGGGGATACATTGCCACACACTGGTCAACAAGATCCACCCCACCCATGTGTTGGTTATAAAGGGCCACCGAGTAGGGTCTTTGCACACTGATCTTGGTTTGTTCTTTCTTCAGCCATCTTTGGGCCGTGTCTTCAGGGGACTGACCTGCACAGGTCGATGCCATGTGGATGACTGAGCTGTCAAGCCAACGTGTGACAGTGATGTTACTGTTTGTGCTGACAACAGAGCAGGCTCCTCTACCTTCTTTTCTCAGTTGTTTTTCACTCTTAAGTTTCTCACTCGCTCCTTTCACTCTGTTTGCTCTGCATGTACCTGTGCCATAGATGCCTAGGTCTTTCAAGGCCTCAAGGAGTGGAATGCTGCAGAAGAAGTTGTCAAAAAACACCTTGTGGTTTTTGTGCTTTATGTCATCACAAAGGCGCATCACTACATCTCCAGCCATTCCCAAACCATTGCTCTGACCCCTAATTGCTGAGCCCTGGTACACTTCAAATCTGTACATATAACCCGAGGACCCTGCCCTGACCCACACTTTCACTCCCCAGGGTTTGGGCTTTTTTGGTATGTATTGCTTGATTGACAGTTGGCCTTTGAATGGAATGATTTGCTCATCAATTGATTGGAATTCTTCAGGGTTTGCTGCCGCCAGGAATGTTTTCTGAAGTGTACTTAGCACTGGTGCTATTTGAAGAGCCTGTCTGTGTTTGCTGGTTGGTAGGTATAGTTATCCACAAAGTGCAGATAACTCAGAATTTGCTCATATCTGTTTACAGACATAGCATCTGCAATTATTCCAAGACGGAGGCCATCCTCACTAGACCAGTACATACGTGTCCTAGGATACCGAATGTACCCCATGACCATGTTGATTCCTAGAAAAATTTGCATTTCTTCGCTGGTCACTGCCAGATTTTCTTTCCCTTTCTGTAGCGCATACATGTTGGTGTTATGCACTATCTCATCAATGAGATCTAAGGGAAACAAATACCTAAAGAAATCAATTGGTTCTCTTCCATCAACATTTACCCTTCTTTCTCCTAGAAAAGGTGGCAGGTCTCCATCAAAGTTATTGTCTTGGACTTTCCGGACATATTTGCGGGGTTGGGCATGGCCCTTGTGAACATTTCTCTGAGTTGGTACTATGTGGACATTTTCCTCAGTTCCCTCATCTTGCTGACCTCCTCTGCAACCTGTCCTTCATCATCCTGGCCCCCATCATCTTGACTTTCAGCATTCTGACTGTCTGCATCTCCTTCATCATCCGTATCTCCTATATTTCTAGTGTTCTCTGGTAGCCACTCCTCATCACTGCTGTCACTATGCTCATCATCAGAGGAGTCGGAGGGAATTTCCTTGACTATTCTATATTGTTCCTTGTTCTTTGCTGCACTTGTGGTCTAAAAGTATGAGAAAATGATCATTTTACTAAGACAAACTACAACTGATCTGCATAAGAAAGCAGATTTTTTAAAACTAACTTATAGATATACACAAAATGAATTAAATTACAAACAAAACAGTTATAATGAAAGGTAAATCAACTACATGACTTATGTTAAAAATATAGTCAGCGATGCATGATGTCCACTGTGTTGGACACATGGTTAATCACAATTTCCTACTTATGTGAAATAAAATGTTCCAAACTAAGTTAATAATATTGTTACTTAGATACTTCTGCATGTCAGCATATTTTTTTTACCTCGAGGATTCTCCTAGAATAGAAGGATTGAGAAGATATTCCAGGAGTGGTCATCGAGTGTGTCTGTCTGCCAGCCATCTTGGACTCCAATGACATTAACTTGTAGTTACAACAACTTGCCACTGAATTAACCTCAATGGAGGGGAGCAGTAGAGAGCATTCTAAGGACTGATATGCAATTCCACCATAGAAACCACTGCATTTAGGAAACAATTACTTTTAAACAGCTGTCCACTGTAGTGACGCTATGCACCAGAGGGCTAATGATATGCTAATTTTTTGAGACAGGTATTTTGGGTTTTCATGAGCTGTACGCCAAAATCAACAGTATTAAAACAATAAAAGACCTGATATATTTCAGATGGTGTGGAAAAAATCTAAAATATCAGACAGTTTAATTTTTATCATTACATTATGGAAAATAATTAACTTTATCACAATATGCTAATTTTTTGGCCTGTGTGTGGATTATATATATATATATATATATATATATATATATATATATATATATATATATATATATATATATATATATATATATATATATATATATATATACAGATTGATTACAGCTGTGTCTTAGGAAGGCCACATGCATTAAAAGACCAATTTGAAATGTGCCGTTTTCTTAATTTCTGCGGTCTGAGAACCAGTCAGTATCCTTTAAAATGTGGACCAACATTTAATGGCTGTGCAAATCTGATGGATGGATATTTTAAGAAATAAAGGCATAGCCTACTTTATTTTTATTTACTGTCGGCTGCAGTAGCCCCTCTGTTTTCGTCTCCCATACTGAGCTGCCGGCTATTGGTAACTCAGCTGCTCCAGTTTCAAACTATTCTTATTAAAGTAAGAGTTAGAGAGGTAAATATAATTTAAATATTGGCTAACTTAAGACAGAAAAAGGAGCTAAGTCTATGAAAGAAATGTAGCAGTTTAGTTAGTTTTGATTTCCAAGGCATAAGGTGGCAGTTTATCATGATTCAACATAAGTAATAAAATAACGAACTGTGGACTAATTTTTATTGTTAATTCGTTTCTTTCTATTGAGCAGTGAAAGTAAATAAAATCTGTGACATGTCTTTTGCTTTATAAGTCCAGTATTTACTTACTGGAGGGTTTTTTGTGAGTGATGATGAGCCACAGCTAACAGCTAGCTCCTCTCTCCAGCCGCTCTAACGCAGCTTGTGTCATTCAGCAGCGCAGCTGTTGCTCCTCCTTGACTTTGGACTGAACCATTGTTCTAATAATGGTGGGGGGGACCTAAAAATTAATTCTTATGCTTTTCTTAGATGAATGGCAGATTGTCTTCGTTCTTTGTTTCTATTGCCTTTTTTATATTGATATTGTTTCAATACAAGGATTTCTTTCATTATCTCTTTTGCTGGGACAGTTCTAAACTTTTCCGAGATTGGGGGGTCCGCAATCCCCCCCCACTCTCGCGCGCCCCGGGATTTACACCTATGTGTAATCGGAATCTTGATACGCGACAGACCCGAGGGATTAAACACTCAACAATCATGTTTTCTTACATATATAAATATGTGACACACACATAGAACATCAGTTAAATGTGTGTCTAATGTGAAATTTCAGATGCTTCTCTGACTCCCAGCATTAATGTTCGCTCTGACCTGAAGGAGCATGACTCTGTCACTGTAACCTGCTCAGCTTCAACTCTGTGTGAAAACTCATCTCCTAAACTCACCTGGAATCTCCAACAAGACTCTGTCAGACAAACACAGGAAAACACAGATGGAACCTTTACAACTAAAATCCACGAGAACATCACTCTGTCAGACACACATGATGGATACAACATCACATGTTCTGCCAGATATCCTGTGATTGGAGGAGACAAGACAGCAGAGACAAAAGTGACTCTCAGTGTTTCATGTAAGTGATTCTATCAGCAGGTCATGGTTCAGCTGTTTCTGATCAATAAAGTTCATGTGTCTCATTTTCCTCAGATGCTCCTAGAAACACCTCAGCATCCATCAGTCCATCAGGTTTGGTGTCAACAGGTAGCTGGGTGGAGCTGAGCTGCTCCAGCAGAGCCACACCTCCACCCAGATTCACCTGGTTCAAGAACAGCAAACGTGGATCCTTTAACGTCTCTTCAGTGCAGGTTTACAGCTTCAATGCTACTGAGCCGGGAGTGTTTTACTGTGAGGCCACAAATGAGCTTGGTAGTGAGAGATCAAAAATCATCTGTCTTGACATCAATGGTAATGCATGTTTTTTTAAAAAACATAATTTCATGTCTACTCATAATAAATATATATACAGGTCCTTCTAAAAATTAGCATATTGTGATAAAGTTCTTTATTTTCCATAATGTAATGATAAAAATTAAACTGTCATATATTTTAGATTCTTTGCACACCAACTGAAATATTTCAGGTCTTTTATTGTTTTAATACTGATGATTTTGGCGTACAGCTCATGAAAACCCAAAAGCCCTGTCTCAAAAAATTAGCATATTTCATCCGACCAATGAAAGAAAAGTGTTTTAATACCAAAAAAGTCAACCTTCAAATACTTATGTTGAGTTATGCACTCAATACCTGGTCAGGAATCCTTTTGCAGCCTTCAATGCGGCGTGGCATGGAGGCAATAAGCCTGTGGCACTGCGGAGGTGTTATGGAGGCCCAGGATGCTTCGATAGCGGCCTTAAGCTCATCCAGAGTGTTGGGTGTTGCTTCTCATACTTTCTCTTCACAATATCCCACAGATTCTCTATGGGGTTCAGGTCAGGAGAGTTGGCAGGCCAATTGAGCACAGTAATACCATGGTCAGTGGTTTTGGCACTGTGAGCAGGTGCCAAGTTGTGCTGAAAAATGAAATCTTCATCTCCATAAAGCTTTTCAGCAGATGGAAGCATGAAGTGCTCCAAAGTCTCCTGATAGCTGCTGCATTGACCCTGCCCTTGATAAAACACAGTGGACCAACACCAGCAGCTGACATGGCTCCCCAGATCATCACTGACTGTGGGTTCTTGACACTGGACTTCTGGCATTTTGGCATTTCCTTCTCCCCAGTCTTCCTCCAGACTTTGGCACCTTGAGTTTTGAATGACATGCAAAATTTGCTTTCATCCGAAAAAAGTACTTTGGACCACTGATCAACAGTCCAGTGCTGCTTCTCTGTAGCCCAGGTCAGGCGCTTCTGCCACCGTTTCTGGTTCAAAAGTGGCTTGACCTGGGGAATGCAGCACCTATAGCCCCTTTCCTGCACACGCCTGTGCACGGTGGCTCTAAATGTTTCTACTCCAGACTCAGTCCACTGCTTCCACATGACCCCCAAGGTCTGGAATCGGCCCTTCTCCACAATCTTCCTCAGGGTCCGGTCACCTCTTCTCGTTGTGCAGCGTTTTCTGCCACGCTTTTTCCTTCCCACAGAATTCCCACTTCATACAGCACTCTGCAAACATGCTATTCGTTCAGAAATGTATTTCTGTGTCTTACCCTCTTGTTGAAGGTGTCAATGATGGCCTTCTGGACAGCAGTCAGGTCAGCAGTCTTACCCATGATTGCGGTTTTGAGTAATGAACCAGGCTGGGAGTTTTTAAAAGCCTCAGGAATCTTTTGCAGGTGTTTAGAGTTACTTTGTTGATTCAGATGATGAGGTTAACTGCTCGTTCAGAGAACCTTTTCATGATATGATAATTTTTTGAGACAGGTATTTTGGGTTTTCATGAGCTGTACGCCAAAATCAACAGTATTAAAACAATAAAAGACCTGATATATTTCAGATGGTGTGGAATAAATCTAAAATATCAGACAGTTTAATTTCTATCATTACATTATGGAAAATAATTAACTTTATCACAATATGCAAATTTTTTGACCTGTGTGTGGATTATATATATATATATATATATATATATATATATATATATATATATATATATATATATATATATATATATATATATATATATATATATATATACATACATATATATATACAGATTGATTACAGCTGTGTCTTAGGAAGGCCACATGCATTAAAAGACCAATTTGAAATGTGCTGTTATCTTAATTCTGCGGTCTGAGATTCAGTCAGTATCCTTTAATGTGGACCGGCTGTGCAAATCTGATGGATGGATATTTTAAGAAATAAAGGCATAGCCTACTTTATGTTTACTTTATTTTTATTTACTGTCGGCTGCAGTAGCCCCTCTGTTTTCGTCTCCCATACTGAGCTGCCGGCTATTGGTAACTCAGCTGCTCCAGTTTCAAACTCTTCTTATTAAAGTAAGAGTTAGAGAGGTAAATATAATTTAAATATTGGCTAACTTAGACAGAAAAAGGAGCTAAGTCTATGAAAGAAATGTAGCAGTTTAGTTAGTTTTGATTTCCAAGGCATAAGGTGGCAGTTTATCATGATTCAACATAAGTAATAAAATAACGAACTGTGGCCTCATTTTTATTGTTAATGCGTTTCTTCCTATTGAGCAGTGAAAGTAAATAAAATCTGTGACATGTCTTTTGCTTTATAAGTCCAGTATTTACTTACTGGAGGGTTTTTTGTGAGTGATGCTGAGCCACAGCTAACAGCTAGCTCCTCTCTCCAGCCGCTCTAACGCAGCTTGTGTCATTCAGCAGCGCAGCTGTTGCTCCTCCTTGACTTTGGACTGAACCATTGTTCTAATAATGGTGGGGGGGACCTAAAAATTAATTCTTATGCTTTTCTTAGATGAATGGCAGATTGTCTTAGTTCTTTGTTTCTATTGCCTTTTTTATATTGATATTGTTTCAATACAAGGATTTCTTTCATTATTTCATTTGCTGGGACAGTTCTAAACTTTTCCGAGATTGGGGGGTCCGCAATCCCCCCCCACTCTCGCGCGCCCCGGGATTTACACCTATGTGTAATCGGAATCTTGATACGCGACAGACCCGAGGGATTAAACACTCAACAATCATGTTTTCTTACATATATAAATATGTGACACACACATAGAACATCAGTTAAATGTGTGTCTAATGTGAAATTTCAGATGCTTCTCTGACTCCCAGCATTAATGTTCGCTCTGACCTGAAGGAGCATCAGTCTGTCACTGTAACCTGCTCAGCTTCACCTCTGTGTCCAGAGGTGAAGCCTTCTGAACTCACCTGGAATCTCCAACAAGTTTCTGATCTAAAACCAGAGAAAAACACAGATGGAACCTTTACAACTAAAATCCAGAAGAACATCACTCTGTCAGACACACATGATGGATACAACATCACATGTTCTGCCAGATATCCTGTGATTGGAGGAGACAAGACAGCAGAGACAAAAGTGACTCTCAGTGTTTCATGTAAGTGATCCTATCAGCAGGTCATGGTTCAGCTGTTTCTGATCAATAAAGTTCATGTGTCTCATTTTCCTCAGATGCTCCTAGAAACACCTCAGCATCCATCAGTCCATCAGGTTTGGTGTCAACAGGTAGCTGGGTGGAGCTGAGCTGCTCCAGCAGAGCCACACCTCCACCCAGATTCACCTGGTTCAAGAACAGCAAACGTGGATCCATTAACGTCTCTTCAGGGCAGGTTTACAGCTTCAATGCTACTGAGCCGGGAGTGTTTTACTGTGAGGCCACAAATGAGCTTGGTAGTGAGAGATCAAAAATCATCTGTCTTGACATCAATGGTAATGCATGTTTTTTTAAAAAACATAATTTCATGTCTACTCATAATAAATATATATACAGGTCCTTCTAAAAATTAGCATATTGTGATAAAGTTCTTTATTTTCCATAATGTAATGATAAAAATTAAACTGTCATATATTTTAGATTCTTTGCACACCAACTGAAATATTTCAGGTCTTTTATTGTTTTAATACTGATGACTTTGGCGTACAGCTCATGAAAACCCAAAAGCCCTGTCTCAAAAAATTAGCATATTTCATCCGACCAATGAAAGAAAAGTGTTTTAATACCAGAAAAGTCAACCTTCAAATACTTATGTTCAGTTATGCACTCAATACCTGGTCAGGAATCCTTTTGCAGCCTTCAATGCGGCGTGGCATGGAGGCAATAAGCCTGTGGCACTGCGGAGGTGTTATGGAGGCCCAGGATGCTTCGATAGCGGCCTTAAGCTCATCCAGAGTGTTGGGTGTTGCTTCTCATACTTTCTCTTCACAATATCCCACAGATTCTCTATGGGGTTCAGGTCAGGAGAGTTGGCAGGCCAATTGAGCACAGTAATACCATGGTCAGTGGTTTTGGCACTGTGAGCAGGTGCCAAGTTGTGCTGAAAAATGAAATCTTCATCTCCATAAAGCTTTTCAGCAGATGGAAGCATGAAGTGCTCCAAAGTCTCCTGATAGCTGCTGCATTGACCCTGCCCTTGATAAAACACAGTGGACCAACACCAGCAGCTGACATGGCTCCCCAGATCATCACTGACTGTGGGTTCTTGACACTGGACTTCTGGCATTTTGGCATTTCCTTCTCCCCAGTCTTCCTCCAGACTTTGGCACCTTGAGTTTTGAATGACATGCAAAATTTGCTTTCATCTGAAAAAAGTACTTTGGACCACTGATCAACAGTCCAGTGCTGCTTCTCTGTAGCCCAGGTCAGGCGCTTCTGCCACCGTTTCTGGTTCAAAAGTGGCTTGACCTGGGGAATGCAGCACCTATAGCCCCTTTCCTGCACACGCCTGTGCACGGTGGCTCTAAATGTTTCTACTCCAGACTCAGTCCACTGCTTCCACAGGTCCCCCAAGGTCTGGAATAGGCCCTTCTCCACAATCTTCCTCAGGGTCCGGTCACCTCTTCTCGTTGTGCAGCGTTTTCTGCCACGCTTTTTCCTTCCCACAGACTTCCCACTTCATACAGCACTCTGCAAACATGCTATTCGTTCAGAAATGTATTTCTGTGTCTTACCCTCTTGTTGAAGGTGTCAATGATGGCCTTCTGGACAGCAGTCAGGTCAGCAGTCTTACCCATGATTGCGGTTTTGAGTAATGAACCAGGCTGGGAGTTTTTAAAAGCCTCAGGAATCTTTTGCAGGTGTTTAGAGTTACTTTGTTGATTCAGATGATGAGGTTAACTGCTCGTTCAGAGAACCTTTTCATGATATGCTAATTTTTTGAGACACGTATTTTGGGTTTTCATGAGCTGTACGCCAAAATCATCAGTATTAAAACAATAAAAGACCTGAAATATTTCAGATGGTGTGGAATAAATCTAAAATATCAGACAGTTTAATTTTTATCATTACATTATGGAAAATAATTAACTTTATCACAATATGCTAACAGCTGTGTCTTAGGAAGGCCACATGCATTAAAAGACCAATTTGAAATGTGCTGTTTTCTTAATTCTGCGGTCTGAGAACCAGTCAGTATCCTTTAAAATGTGCACCGGCTGTGCAAATCTGATGGATGGATATTTTAAGAAATAAAGGCATAGCCTACTTTATTTTTTCTTTATTTTTATTTACTGTCGGCTGCAGTAGCCCCTCTGTTTTCGTCTGCCATACTGAGCTGCCGGCTATTGGTAACTCAGCTGCTCCAGTTTCAAACTCTTCTTATTAAAGTAAGAGTTAGAGAGGTAAATATAATTGAAATATTGGCTAACTTAGACAGAAAAAGGAGCTAAGTCTATGAAAGAAATGTAGCAGTTTAGTTTTGATTTTCAAGGCATAAGGTGGCAGTTTATCATGATTCAAAATAAGTAATAAAATAACGAACTGTGGCCTCATTTTTATTGTTAATGCATTTCTTCCTATTGAGCAGTGAAAGTAAATAAAATCTGTGACATGTCTTTTGCTTTATAAGTCCAGTATTTACTTACTGGAGGGTTTTTTGTGAGTGATGCTGAGCCACAGCTAACAGCTAGCTCCTCTCTCCAGCCGCTCTAACGCAGCTTGTGTCATTCAGCGGCGCAGCTGTTGCTCCTCCTTGACTTTGGACTGAACCATTGTTCTAATAATGGTGGGGGGGACCTAAAAATTAATTCTTATGCTTTTCTTAGATGAATGGCAGATTGTCTTCGTTCTTTGTTTCTATTGCCTTTTTTATATTGATATTGTTTCAATACAAGGATTTCTTTTATTATTTCATTTGCTGGGACAGTTCTAAACTTTTCCGAGATTGGGGGGTCCGCAATCCCCCCCCCACTCTCGCGCGCCCCGGGATTTACACCTATGTGTAATCGGAATCTTGATACGCGACAGACCCGAGGGATTAAACACTCAACAATCATGTTTTCTTACATATTTATATATGTATAAATATGTACATATTTATACATATAAATATGTACATATTTATATGGACATATGTGTTCTATGTGACACACACATAGAACATCAGTTAAATGTGTGTCTAATGTGTCTAATGTGTGTCTAATATGTGTCTAATGTGAAATTTCAGATGCTTCTCTGACTCCCAGCATTAATGTTCCGCCTGACCTGAAGGAGCATGAGTTTGTCACTGTAACCTGCTCAGCTTCACCTCTGTGTCCAGAGGTGAAGCCTTCTGAACTCACCTGGAATCTCCAACAAGTTTCTGATCTAAAACCAGAGAAAAACACAGATGGAACCTTTACAACTAAAATCCAGATGAGATTCACTCTGTCAGACACACATGATGGATACAACATCACATGTTCTGCCAGATATCCTGTGATTGGAGGAGACAAGACAGCAGAGACAAAAGTGACTCTCAGTGTTTCATGTAAGTGATCCTATCAGCAGGTCATGGTTCATGGTTCAGCTGTTTCTGATCAATAAAGTTCATGTGTCTCATTTTCCTCAGATGCTCCTAGAAACACCTCAGCATCCATCAGTCCATCAGGTTTGGTGTCAACAGGTAGCTGGGTGGAGCTGAGCTGCTCCAGCAGAGCCACACCTCCACCCAGATTCACCTGGTTCAAGAACAGCAAACGTGGATCCTTTAACGTCTCTTCAGGGCAGGTTTACAGCTTCAATGCTACTGAGCCGGGAGTGTTTTACTGTGAGGCCACAAATGAGCTTGGTAGTGAGAGATCAAAAATCATCTGTCTTGACATCAATGGTAATGCCTGTTTTTTTAAAAACATAATTTCATGTCTACTCATAATAAATATATATACAGGTCCTTCTAAAAAATTAGCATATTGTGATAAAGTTCTTTATTTTCCATAATGTAATGATAAAAATTAAACTGTCATATATTTTAGATTCTTTGCACACCAACTGAAATATTTCAGGTCTTTTATTGTTTTAATACTGATGACTTTGGCGTACAGCTCATGAAAACCCAAAAGCCCTGTCTCAAAAAATTAGCATATTTCATCCGACCAATGAAAGAAAAGTGTTTTAATACCAGAAAAGTCAACCTTCAAATACTTATGTTCAGTTATGCACTCAATACCTGGTCAGGAATCCTTTTGCAGCCTTCAATGCGGCGTGGCATGGAGGCAATAAGCCTGTGGCACTGCGGAGGTGTTATGGAGGCCCAGGATGCTTCGATAGCGGCCTTAAGCTCATCCAGAGTGTTGGGTGTTGCTTCTCATACTTTCTCTTCACAATATCCCACAGATTCTCTATGGGGTTCAGGTCAGGAGAGTTGGCAGGCCAATTGAGCACAGTAATACCATGGTCAGTGGTTTTGGCACTGTGAGCAGGTGCCAAGTTGTGCTGAAAAATGAAATCTTCATCTCCATAAAGCTTTTCAGCAGATGGAAGCATGAAGTGCTCCAAAGTCTCCTGATAGCTGCTGCATTGACCCTGCCCTTGATAAAACACAGTGGACCAACACCAGCAGCTGACATGGCTCCCCAGATCATCACTGACTGTGGGTTCTTGACACTGGACTTCTGGCATTTTGGCATTTCCTTCTCCCCAGTCTTCCTCCAGACTTTGGCACCTTGAGTTTTGAATGACATGCAAAATTTGCTTTCATCTGAAAAAAGTACTTTGGACCACTGATCAACAGTCCAGTGCTGCTTCTCTGTAGCCCAGGTCAGGCGCTTCTGCCACCGTTTCTGGTTCAAAAGTGGCTTGACCTGGGGAATGCAGCACCTATAGCCCCTTTCCTGCACACGCCTGTGCACGGTGGCTCTAAATGTTTCTACTCCAGACTCAGTCCACTGCTTCCACAGGTCCCCCAAGGTCTGGAATCGGCCCTTCTCCACAATCTTCCTCAGGGTCCGGTCACCTCTTCTCGTTGTGCAGCGTTTTCTGCCACGCTTTTTCCTTCCCACAGACTTCCCACTTCATACAGCACTCTGCAAACATGCTATTCGTTCAGAAATGTATTTCTGTGTCTTACCCTCTTGTTGAAGGTGTCAATGATGGCCTTCTGGACAGCAGTCAGGTCAGCAGTCTTACCCATGATTGCGGTTTTGAGTAATGAACCAGGCTGGGAGTTTTTAAAAGCCTCAGGAATCTTTTGCAGGTGTTTAGAGTTACTTTGTTGATTCAGATGATGAGGTTAACTGCTCGTTCAGAGAACCTTTTCATGATATGCTAATTTTTTGAGACACGTATTTTGGGTTTTCATGAGCTGTACGCCAAAATCATCAGTATTAAAACAATAAAAGACCTGAAATATTTCAGATGGTGTGGAATAAATCTAAAATATCAGACAGTTTAATTTTTATCATTACATTATGGAAAATAATTAACTTTATCACAATATGCTAACAGCTGTGTCTTAGGAAGGCCACATGCATTAAAAGACCAATTTGAAATGTGCTGTTTTCTTAATTCTGCGGTCTGAGAACCAGTCAGTATCCTTTAAAATGTGCACCGGCTGTGCAAATCTGATGGATGGATATTTTAAGAAATAAAGGCATAGCCTACTTTATTTTTTCTTTATTTTTATTTACTGTCGGCTGCAGTAGCCCCTCTGTTTTCGTCTGCCATACTGAGCTGCCGGCTATTGGTAACTCAGCTGCTCCAGTTTCAAACTCTTCTTATTAAAGTAAGAGTTAGAGAGGTAAATATAATTGAAATATTGGCTAACTTAGACAGAAAAAGGAGCTAAGTCTATGAAAGAAATGTAGCAGTTTAGTTTTGATTTTCAAGGCATAAGGTGGCAGTTTATCATGATTCAAAATAAGTAATAAAATAACGAACTGTGGCCTCATTTTTATTGTTAATGCGTTTCTTCCTATTGAGCAGTGAAAGTAAATAAAATCTGTGACATGTCTTTTGCTTTATAAGTCCAGTATTTACTTACTGGAGGGATTTTGTGAGTGATGCTGAGCCACAGCTAACAGCTAGCTCCTCTCTCCAGCCGCTCTAACGCAGCTTGTGTCATTCAGCAGCGCAGCTGTTGCTCCTCCTTGACTTTGGACTGAACCATTGTTCTAATAATGGTGGGGGGGACCTAAAAATTAATTCTTATGCTTTTCTTAGATGAATGGCAGATTGTCTTCGTTCTTTGTTTCTATTGCCTTTTTTATATTGATATTGTTTCAATACAAGGATTTCTTTTATTATTTCATTTGCTGGGACAGTTCTAAACTTTTCCGAGATTGGGGGGTCCGCAATCCCCCCCCCACTCTCGCGCGCCCCGGGATTTACACCTATGTGTAATCGGAATCTTGATACGCGACAGACCCGAGGGATTAAACACTCAACAATCATGTTTTCTTACATATTTATATATGTATAAATATGTACATATTTATACATATAAATATGTACATATTTATATGGACATATGTGTTCTATGTGACACACACATAGAACATCAGTTAAATGTGTGTCTAATGTGTCTAATGTGTGTCTAATATGTGTCTAATGTGAAATTTCAGATGCTTCTCTGACTCCCAGCATTAATGTTCCGCCTGACCTGAAGGAGCATGAGTTTGTCACTGTAACCTGCTCAGCTTCACCTCTGTGTCCAGAGGTGAAGCCTTCTGAACTCACCTGGAATCTCCAACAAGTTTCTGATCTAAAACCAGAGAAAAACACAGATGGAACCTTTACAACTAAAATCCAGATGAGATTCACTCTGTCAGACACACATGATGGATACAACATCACATGTTCTGCCAGATATCCTGTGATTGGAGGAGACAAGACAGCAGAGACAAAAGTGACTCTCAGTGTTTCATGTAAGTGATCCTATCAGCAGGTCATGGTTCATGGTTCAGCTGTTTCTGATCAATAAAGTTCATGTGTCTCATTTTCCTCAGATGCTCCTAGAAACACCTCAGCATCCATCAGTCCATCAGGTTTGGTGTCAACAGGTAGCTGGGTGGAGCTGAGCTGCTCCAGCAGAGCCACACCTCCACCCAGATTCACCTGGTTCAAGAACAGCAAACGTGGATCCTTTAACGTCTCTTCAGGGCAGGTTTACAGCTTCAATGCTACTGAGCCGGGAGTGTTTTACTGTGAGGCCACAAATGAGCTTGGTAGTGAGAGATCAAAAATCATCTGTCTTGACATCAATGGTAATGCCTGTTTTTTAAAAACATAATTTCATGTCTACTCATAATAAATATATATACAGGTCCTTCTAAAAAATTAGCATATTGTGATAAAGTTCTTTATTTTCCATAATGTAATGATAAAAATTAAACTGTCATATATTTTAGATTCTTTGCACACCAACTGAAATATTTCAGGTCTTTTATTGTTTTAATACTGATGATTTTGGCGTACAGCTCATGAAAACCCAAAAGCCCTGTCTCAAAAAATTAGCATATTTCATCCGACCAATGAAAGAAAAGTGTTTTAATACCAGAAAAGTCAACCTTCAAATACTTATGTTCAGTTATGCACTCAATACCTGGTCAGGAATCCTTTTGCAGCCTTCAATGCGGCGTGGCATGGAGGCAATAAGCCTGTGGCACTGCGGAGGTGTTATGGAGGCCCAGGATGCTTCGATAGCGGCCTTAAGCTCATCCAGAGTGTTGGGTGTTGCTTCTCATACTTTCTCTTCACAATATCCCACAGATTCTCTATGGGGTTCAGGTCAGGAGAGTTGGCAGGCCAATTGAGCACAGTAATACCATGGTCAGTGGTTTTGGCACTGTGAGCAGGTGCCAAGTTGTGCTGAAAAATGAAATCTTCATCTCCATAAAGCTTTTCAGCAGATGGAAGCATGAAGTGCTCCAAAGTCTCCTGATAGCTGCTGCATTGACCCTGCCCTTGATAAAACACAGTGGACCAACACCAGCAGCTGACATGGCTCCCCAGATCATCACTGACTGTGGGTTCTTGACACTGGACTTCTGGCATTTTGGCATTTCCTTCTCCCCAGTCTTCCTCCAGACTTTGGCACCTTGAGTTTTGAATGACATGCAAAATTTGCTTTCATCTGAAAAAAGTACTTTGGACCACTGATCAACAGTCCAGTGCTGCTTCTCTGTAGCCCAGGTCAGGCGCTTCTGCCACCGTTTCTGGTTCAAAAGTGGCTTGACCTGGGGAATGCAGCACCTATAGCCCCTTTCCTGCACACGCCTGTGCACGGTGGCTCTAAATGTTTCTACTCCAGACTCAGTCCACTGCTTCCACAGGTCCCCCAAGGTCTGGAATCGGCCCTTCTCCACAATCTTCCTCAGGGTCCGGTCACCTCTTCTCGTTGTGCAGCGTTTTCTGCCACGCTTTTTCCTTCCCACAGACTTCCCACTTCATACAGCACTCTGCAAACATGCTATTCGTTCAGAAATGTATTTCTGTGTCTTACCCTCTTGTTGAAGGTGTCAATGATGGCCTTCTGGACAGCAGTCAGGTCAGCAGTCTTACCCATGATTGCGGTTTTGAGTAATGAACCAGGCTGGGAGTTTTTAAAAGCCTCAGGAATCTTTTGCAGGTGTTTAGAGTTACTTTGTTGATTCAGATGATGAGGTTAACTGCTCGTTCAGAGAACCTTTCATGATATGCTAATTTTTGAGACACGTATTTTGGGTTTTCATGAGCTGTACGCCAAATCATCAGTATTAAAACAATAAAAGACCTGAATATTTCAGATGGTGTGGAATAAATCTAAAATATCAGACAGTTTAATTTTTATCATTACATTATGGAAAATAATTAACTTTATCACAATATGCTAACAGCTGTGTCTTAGGAAGGCCACATGCATTAAAAGACCAATTTGAAATGTGCTGTTTTCTTAATTCTGCGGTCTGAGAACCAGTCAGTATCCTTTAAAATGTGCACCGGCTGTGCAAATCTGATGGATGGATATTTTAAGAAATAAAGGCATAGCCTACTTTATTTTTTCTTTATTTTTATTTACTGTCGGCTGCAGTAGCCCCTCTGTTTTCGTCTGCCATACTGAGCTGCCGGCTATTGGTAACTCAGCTGCTCCAGTTTCAAACTCTTCTTATTAAAGTAAGAGTTAGAGAGGTAAATATAATTGAAATATTGGCTAACTTAGACAGAAAAAGGAGCTAAGTCTATGAAAGAAATGTAGCAGTTTAGTTTTGATTTTCAGGCCTTAGGTGGCAGTTTATCATGATTCAAAATAAGTAATAAAATAACGAACTGTGGCCTCATTTTTATTGTTAATGCGTTTCTTCCTATTGAGCAGTGAAAGTAAATAAAATCTGTGACATGTCTTTTGCTTATAAGTCCAGTATTTACTTACTGGAGGGTTTTTTGTGAGTGATGCTGAGCCACAGCTAACAGCTAGCTCCTCTCTCCAGCCGCTCTAACGCAGCTTGTGTCATTCAGCAGCGCAGCTGTTGCTCCTCCTTGACTTTGGACTGAACATTGTTCTAATAATGGTGGGGGGACCTAAATTAATTCTTATGCTTTTCTTAGATGAATGGCAGATTGTCTTCGTTCTTTGTTTCTATTGCCTTTTTTATATTGATATTGTTTCAATACAGGATTCTTTTATTATTTCATTTGCTGGGACAGTTCTAACTTTTCGAGATTGGGGGTCCGCAATCCCCCCCCACTCTCGCACGCCCCGGATTTAACCTATGTGTATCGAATCTTGATACGCGACAGACCCGAGGGATTAAACACTCAACAATCATGTTTTCTTACATATTTATATATGTATAAATATGTACATATTTATGGACATATTTATATGGACATATGTTTCTATGTGACACACACATAGAACATCAGTTAAATGTGTGTCTAATGTGTCTATGTGTGTCTAATATGTGTCTAATGTGAAATTTCAGATGCTTCTCTGACTCCCAGCATTAATGTTCCGCCTGACCTGAAGGAGCATGAGTTTGTCACTGTAACCTGCTCAGCTTCACCTCTGTGTCAGAGGTGAAGCCTTCTGAACTCACCTGGAATCTCCAACAAGTTTCTGATCTAAAACAGAGAAAAACACAGATGAACCTTTACAACTAAAATCCAGATGAGATTCACTCTGTCAGACACACACATGATACAACATCACATGTTCTGCCAGATATCCTGTGATTGGAGGAGACAAGACAGCAGAGACAAAAGTGACTCTCAGTGTTTCATGTAAGTGATCCTATCAGCAGGTCATGGTTCAGCTGTTTCTGATCAATAAAGTTCATGTGTCTCATTTTCCTCAGATGCTCCTAGAAACACCTCAGCATCCATCAGTCCATCAGGTTTGGTGTCAACAGGTAGCTGGACCTGAGCTGCTCCAGCAGAGCCACACCTCCACCCAGATTCACCTGGTTCAAGAACAGCAAACGTGGATCCTTTAACGTCTCTTCAGGGCAGGTTTACAGCTTCAATGCTACTGAGCCGGGAGTGTTTTACTGTGAGGCCACAAATGAGCTTGGTAGTGAGAGATCAAAAATCATCTGTCTTGACATCAATGGTAATGCCTGTTTTTTTAAAAACATAATTTCATGTCTACTCATAATAAATATATATACAGGTCCTTCTAAAAAATTAGCATATTGTGATAAAGTTCTTTATTTTCCATAATGTAATGATAAAAATTAAACTGTCATATATTTTAGATTCTTTGCACACCAACTGAAATATTTCAGGTCTTTTATTGTTTTAATACTGATGATTTGGCGTACAGCTCATGAAAACCCAAAAGCCCTGTCTCAAAAAATTAGCATATTTCATCCGACCAATGAAAGAAAAGTGTTTTAATACCAGAAAAGTCAACCTTCAAATACTTATGTTCAGTTATGCACTCAATACCTGGTCAGGAATCCTTTTGCAGCCTTCAATGCGGCGTGGCATGGAGGCAATAAGCCTGTGGCACTGCGGAGGTGTTATGGAGGCCCAGGATGCTTCGATAGCGGCCTTAAGCTCATCCAGAGTGTTGGGTGTTGCTTCTCATACTTTCTCTTCACAATATCCCACAGATTCTCTATGGGGTTCAGGTCAGGAGAGTTGGCAGGCCAATTGAGCACAGTAATACCATGGTCAGTGGTTTTGGCACTGTGAGCAGGTGCCAAGTTGTGCTGAAAAATGAAATCTTCATCTCCATAAAGCTTTTCAGCAGATGGAAGCATGAAGTGCTCCAAAGTCTCCTGATAGCTGCTGCATTGACCCTGCCCTTGATAAAACACAGTGGACCAACACCAGCAGCTGACATGGCTCCCCAGATCATCACTGACTGTGGGTTCTTGACACTGGACTTCTGGCATTTTGGCATTTCCTTCTCCCCAGTCTTCCTCCAGACTTTGGCACCTTGAGTTTTGAATGACATGCAAAATTTGCTTTCATCTGAAAAAAGTACTTTGGACCACTGATCAACAGTCCAGTGCTGCTTCTCTGTAGCCCAGGTCAGGCGCTTCTGCCACCGTTTCTGGTTCAAAAGTGGCTTGACCTGGGGAATGCAGCACCTATAGCCCCTTTCCTGCACACGCCTGTGCACGGTGGCTCTAAATGTTTCTACTCCAGACTCAGTCCACTGCTTCCACAGGTCCCCCAAGGTCTGGAATCGGCCCTTCTCCACAATCTTCCTCAGGGTCCGGTCACCTCTTCTCGTTGTGCAGCGTTTTCTGCCACGCTTTTTCCTTCCCACAGACTTCCCACTTCATACAGCACTCTGCAAACATGCTATTCGTTCAGAAATGTATTTCTGTGTCTTACCCTCTTGTTGAAGGTGTCAATGATGGCCTTCTGGACAGCAGTCAGGTCAGCAGTCTTACCCATGATTGCGGTTTTGAGTAATGAACCAGGCTGGGAGTTTTTAAAAGCCTCAGGAATCTTTTGCAGGTGTTTAGAGTTACTTTGTTGATTCAGATGATGAGGTTAACTGCTCGTTCAGAGAACCTTTTCATGATATGCTAATTTTTTGACACAGGTATTTTGGGTTTTCATGAGCTGTACGCCAAAATCATCAGTATTAAAACAATAAAAGACCTGATATATTTCAGATGGTGTGGAATAAATCTAAAATATCAGACAGTTTAATTTTTATCATTACATTATGGAAAATAATGAACTTTATCACAATCTAATTTTTTGACCTGTGGTGGAATTATATATATATATCACAGATTGATTACAGCTGTGTCTAGAAGGCCACATGCATTAAAAGACCAATTTGAAATGTGCGTTTTCTTAATTTCTGCGGTCTGAGAACCAGTCAGTATCCTTTAAAATGTGGACTGGCTGTGCAAATCTGATGGATGGATATTTTAAGAAATAAAGGCATAGCCTACTTTATTTTTACTTTATTTTTATTTACTGTCGGCTGCAGTAGCCCCTCTGTTTTCGTCTCCCATACTGAGCTGCCGGCTATTGGTAACTCAGTTCTGCCTCCAGTTTCAAACTCTTCTTATTAAAGTAAGAGTTAGAGAGGTAAATATAATTGAAATTATGGCTAAACTTAGACAGAAAAAGGAGCTAAATCTATGAAATAAATGTAGCAGTTTAGTTAGTTTTGATTTCCAAGGCATAAGGTGGCAGTTTATCATGATTCAACATAAGTAATAAAATAACGAACTGTGGCCTCATTTTTATTGTTAATGCATTTCTTCCTATTGAGCAGTGAAAGTAAATAAAATCTG
>NC_088849.1:9504678-9524678 GCF_904066995.2 Poecilia reticulata | reverse complement strand
CTATTTTCTATTTCTTCTGATATCTTCTACTTCTTAAGCTTTTCTCCATTTTTCTTGCATTTCTGCAGCAGTCATTCTGCAAATATGCATTCTCACGGCTGTTTCGCTAGGAACAGCTATTCAGTGAGAATGCATTCTGCATTCTCACTTATAGTGTTTCTGTTTTTCTTTATCAGTGAGAATGCATTCCATGCATTCTCACTTATAGTGTTTCTGTTTTTCTTTATCAGTGAGAATGCATTCCATGCATTCTCACTATTGTTTTTCTGTTTTTCTTTATCTTTATTATTCTGTCTTCCGTACGTTTTTTGTCGCTTAACTACTTTCACTACGTTTCACTAATTGTACTAATTTATATATCAAAACGTTCAGCTCCTTCAGGAGAATGGTGCTATGACTTTTGGTAAACTTCACTATTGCACTTTTTGAAATAATTGCACTTTTGTGCAAATATTTTCCCCATAGAAATGAATGGTGGAATTGGGCAAACACTCTTGCTAATGACCTAATTATTGTATTCAGGTGTGCTGCAGCAGAGGCACTTCTAAAAGTCCTCGAGGACTGGAGTTTGACACTCCTGCTCTAGTAACTGCCGTTTTTGAACTTTTTCTGCTCTTTGACAAACAAAATTATGCTGTTCATACATATTTCACTGTAGAGAAATATTTTATGCATTAAAATATAGCCACTAGTGTCTACTTTATGGAATTATTACCATCATTTCAACAGGTTTTACTGTTTTCTGTTAAACTCCTCTGGAGTACAACCTTGTCACACTTTCTCCTATTCTTTCAATGTATTTTTTTCTTGTGCTCTGTTTTTATCTGTTTCTATGCATTCTGCTTGTCTACTTTTCTGTTTGCCTTCTGGTTTTACTATCTTTTAAGATCTTCTACAATCTTTAATCAATTTTATAAATTCATATATCAAACATTTCTACTTCTTCTGACCCTTTTTGCTTTTGCTCTTTTTTACTTCTTCAAATATTTCTGGTTTACTGTTTCCACTAATTTTTTATACTTATTACTGTTTCACTATTCAATTGTTTCAACTATTTCTGGGATTGCACTAATTTCCTGTTGTTTCAATTATGCTCTTTCTTAAACTCTGTTTCACTTTTTGACTTTTTCAAATAATTCAGGTTGCACACAAACTCCTGCTTCTGCTGAATTCTGGTATACCTTCACTAAGTTTCACTATATATATATATATATATATATATATATATATATATATATATATTGAAGTCATATATACTTCATATATGACTTCAAGCCTCTTTTTAAAAGCTAAAAAAATAAATAATAATGATAATAAAGAAAAGCATTAAAGGTGAGTGTTCTCTTTAGCGTTGGCAAAAACCCAGAAATTATTATTTAATTTCTGGGTTTAATTGGTAGGCGGCACAGTGGCGCAGTTGGTAGAGCTGTTGCCTTGCAGCAAGAAGGTTCTGGGTTCGATTCCCGGCCTGGGGTCCTTCTGCATGGTTTTTCTGCAAGTTTGCATGTTCTCCCTGTGCATGCGTGGGTTTTCTCCGGGTACTCCGGTTTCCTCCCACAGTCCAAAAACATGACTGTAAAACCTCAGGAGCGAAGCCGGTGAGGAAGCAGCGAGCTTAGCCTCACGTGCTATTGCGCAACCTCTCGCTAACTGCACTGGCTGCCATTCTATGGGAGCCTGTTCGTCCTGTCTGTACGCCAGCAATAAAATGGCTAAAAACATTTAATATATGGTCTTATTTTCCATAATTTTGCTTATGTATATAATGCACATTGTTTTTTGTCTCTAACTGTGTGTGTATCGTGTTTTGTGTGCGAAGGAGCGATAACAGACTCGAGAACAGACTCGAGGTGAGGCAGGCAGTTCTCTTGCCTCACCGCTGGGGGCGCTCATGATCCCAGATATTGTGACTGCACAACTGCAGAGTAAGACACGGTGAGCTAGCCATGGAGCTAGCCACACAGTAAATAAGTAAAGTACAGCGATATATTTGTTTTCTTCTCTCCTCCGACGTCAACATGAAAGATTACATTTCTACCCTTAAACAGTTTTCTAAAGTGGATTTTCAATTGAAGCAGGAGATGATAACTAAAGGAAGACCAACACCGGAGCTGAAGGTTTTACTTCAAGACAGTTTGATGATTCTCAAACCGAGTAGAAAAGATGCCGAGGATCAACTTGGCTTTGGATGAACAGATATTTTTGTGCAGAATTAGGGGTGCATGGATTTCATTGATAGGTAAAGGTAAGACAGCAATAAGATGTTTTTGTTTAGTTTTTTAATGAAATGTGCATTTGGTGGGCTACAGTTAATGTTTAAATAATTCAGTAAAGTAGAAGCGGTAGCTAATCTACCACAGCAATAATTTATTAATAAAACATTTAGCTTAAAACGTACTACAACAACAGACTGAATGATTTGTTGTGTGTGCAAAATTCTTGATTTTTTTTTGGTGTTAAATCCTAAAACATAAAGTGGCATTATTGTCAGTTGCTATGGCAGCGAGTCTGCGTAGCTTGGGGAAAACAGATCACTTTGCTGTGGATCATAGCACGAAATTAATACCTACATTTAAGTTTCACTGAGTTAACGCGGCTATAGATGACATGTAAAATATTAGTCTTTTTGCCCCACAGCGTTGTATGCATGCGCGAAATTTCCGTAGGTCCAATAGCATGCATGGTGTCTAAGTCATAAGTCAGTGCCTCACCAGCAATGAACCTCACCGTACGTCACTGATATATAGTGTGTGTGTGCCAAACTGGTGCCAAATCTTTCGAAGTGAAAATATCCAAGTGCTCCTGAATGTCTCTGACGTTCTGCTTGGCGTTCTCTGCCGTTACGTTCTCCCTTCTTTGTTTGTGGAGTTACAATATCTGGGTTCATGAGCGCCCCCAGCGATGAGGCAGAGAACTGAATACCTCACCTCGAATCTGTATGGCGTTTGCCGTCTCGAGTAACATGCCGTTTTCGATCGCTCCTGAGCACACGAAACACGTTACACACACAGTTGGTGACTATAAAAACAGTACATTAAATACTTGGAATTAATTATGGGAAATCAGTTAAGACATTAAATGTTTTTAACCATGTTATTTGCGACGTACAGACAGACGGAGCATGCTCTCATAGAATAACAACCAGTGCAGTTAGCGAGAAGTTGTGCAATCCCAGGTGCTGCATCACTGGCTTTGCTTGTTATACTTATTACTTTCACTATTCAATTGTTTCAACTATTCAACTATGGGAACATTTGGAGGTGGACAGAGTTTTCCAAGCCTGGAAAAAGCATTGAGACAATTGTCATCAGATGTACAATATGGGCTGCTGATCATGTCAGGCTTGGCCATTGGGGTTTTTAGAAGCAGATTTTGTGAGTATGGATACTTTGACCCACACACAAGGAACAAAAATGGAATGCCAATGACATGCAATCTTTTAAACTTTGGCACAGCAGTGATGCTGAAATTTTCCCGTCTTAGTGACATGATTCACAGATTAAAATCAGTGTACACAATGCTTAATGTTCCATCATCTTGTGCATTTGAACTCCAGCCCCTCTCATTTTACCAGAGAGATGCTTCAGACACAGTTGGCACCTCTCCACTGTTAAATGAATCTGAGACACCAACTGCTGTTCAGCAAGAGGTTGAGTCTGCTTCCCTGACACAAAACATTCCTGCTCTTGAGTCAAACATCAATGTTGAAGTCATGTGTCCTGTTGCAAGTGGTCCTTCTGATGATGTAATTGAAGGTGTATCTAATGCAGTTAGTTTTATGTCGTCTGTCACACAAGAAAATATAGTACTCCCCATTTCCAGTGAAACAAAAAATGCAACAAGTGCACTTTTGGAAATGTCTTTGAAACTGTCAAAGTACCCTAAAGCGAAAAGACAAAAGATGAAGATGAGACTACTTAAGGCAGAGATACCGAAACAAAGAAAAGAGAATCAAAAAAGGAAGGAAAGAGAAAACTATGCATTAAGCGAGTCCTTCAGAGCAAAGAAAATATCTTATTTTCACAGGAATTTTCAAAACAACCCTGAAAGGAAGCAGAAGAAAAACCTGTACATGAAAAATCTGTATAGACAGAGTTATGAGTTTAAAGAGAAACAGAGATCACGCATCAGAACAGCATACAAAGAGAATGAAAAATTTAAACAGAGACAAAAATACTATGTGAGTAATTTATACAGAAATAATCCTAGATTTCAGGAACGACAGAAAAGCTACATCAGAAATTTATACAGAAATAATCCTAGATTTCAGGAACGACAGAAAAGCTACATCAGAAATTTATACAGAAATAATCCTAGATTTCAGGAACGACAGAAAAGCTACATCAGAAATTTATACAGAAATAATCCTAGATTTCAGGAACGACAGAAAAGCTACATCAGAAATTTATACAGAAATAATCCTAGATTTCAGGAACGACAGAAAAGCTACATCAGAAATTTATACAGAAATAATCCTAGATTTCAGGAACGACAGAAAAGCTACATCAGAAATTTATACAGAAATAATCCAACATTTAGACAGAGACAGAGGTCTTATATGACTGAGCTTTATGCAAAAAACAGAGAATTCAGGCTCAGACACAAAGAACTGATGAAATCCCTAATGAGAGACAAATACAATAAAGACAGTTCATTCAGGATGCTGCAAAAGAACAGATGTGCACTGAATGTAAAAAGAAAATACAGACAGATGAAAAGATTCCCTCAGAGAGAAACGGAGAATCTTGAAACACATGTTGCACAAACTAATACGCCAGAGAACAGACTGATTAATGAAGCCATTTCAGTTTTCAGATCAAATATAAAAGCTGGCCCCACTTATGTGTGCACTGTCTGTCACAAGTCCTCGTTTCCCAACCAAGTTGAACTCTGTAAAAGGTCGAATTATATAAAGAAACCAGATGTGGTTAAACAGTGTCTAACAGGCAAGTATGTCCATGTTTGCGATGAAAGCTGCACGGATAGACAGTGTACAGTTCCTCATGAGAGAAGTCAAGAGTGGATTTGTCACACATGCCACAGACATCTAAAGAAAGGATCCATGCCACCGCTAGCAGCAGCAAACAAACTTGACTTGGCAGAAATTCCCAGTGAACTGTCAGATTTGAATATTCTGGAAAGACACCTGATTGCTAAGTGCATACCTTTCGCAAAGATCATTCCTCTTCCAAAAGGCAGACAAAGATTAATAAGGGGCAATTTTGTGTGTGTACCATCAGAGCTCCAAGAGACAGTCAATGCCTTGCCCCGGCTTCGGAGTGAGTCCCAAGTGATGAGAGTAAAATTGAAGCGACGTTTGTCCTATAGAGGTCATCAACTTTTTCAGACAGTAACCTGGTCTAAACTAATCTCTGCATTACTAAAACTGAAGCAGATTCATTCAGAGTATCGGGACATAAATATTAGACATGAAGCTGAGCTTTGTGACCCTACACTTCCTGATGATGATGATGACGATGATGATGATGATGATAGCGAAGTAAGTATGGATGAGGATGACTATGATGAAGCAGATCTGATGGAAATTGACGAGTATGAGAAAAATGCTTTATGTGAGGCTGAAAATGATCAGGACAATGATTGTGAACAACTCCAGCCACAGATGAATGACGGAGAAGAAGGTGATTTGCCAAATGGAGGATTTGCTATAGAATCATGCCTTCAGCCTCCTGACATATCAGAAGAGATACTTTGTTTCTCTGAAAGTACATACTGCTTGGCGCCGGCACAATCAAATTCACCCGTCAGCTTTTTTAAGACCCCAAATTTGGAATCCATGAGCTTCCCGGTACAATTTCCAACATCAGAGAACACTTTGGACACAAGGAGACTCATTAAAGTGACACCAAGTGGATATTTCAAGTCACGGCTATTTCATGTTGATAATCGCTTTGCCAGAGACCCAACATACTTGTTTTTTGCACAGTTTGTGACAGAGATACACTTGGCTAACAACAGCATGACGATTCAGCTACGAAAAGGAAAGACCAGAACCAGAGATGGTCGCAGAATAACCTCAGGTATGTTGCAGGACAAACGAGAGGTTGAGAAACTGGTGAGGAATAAAGACGCCATGAGATTCATGCAACCTCTAAGAGGTACTCCAGCATACTGGAACAGAGCAACAAAAGACTTGTTCAGTATAATTCGTCAAATTGGCACCCCCTGTTTTTTTGTCACGTTTTCAGCTGCAGAGTTCAGATGGCCTGAAATCATTCAAGCCATAAAGAGGCAACAAGGTGAGGAAATTGATGTCGACGCTCTTGACTGGACCGCCAAGTCTGAGATTCTGCGATCCAATCCTGTCACCTGCATGCGTTTATTTGATAAGCGAGTTGAGGCACTTTTCAGAGATTTGTTGCTGTCAGATGCTCAGCCTTTGGGAAGAGTGATTGACTATTTTTACAGAGTTGAGTTTCAGCACAGAGGAAGTCCACACATCCATGCGATGCTATGGGTTGAAGGAGCTCCACAGCTGGATGAGTCAGACGATCAAACTGTGTGTAATTTTGTTGATAAATACATCTCGGCACAGCTTCCTGATCCAGACAGAGAACCAGAACTGTATCGGAAAGTTTCTGAAGTTCAGAGACACAGTAAGAATCACACCAGATCTTGTTTCAAGAGTGTGAACTCTGGTTGTCGATTTGGTTTTCCAAAGCCCCCCTGCAGAAACACAGTGATCTCCAGACCAGGTGAGAACAATGACACTGAAACTGCCAAAGCCAAACTCAGACCTTTGATGCAACTCCTGAACGAACCTGAAGTCGCTTCCATGAGTTTAGAGCAGATCCTTTCTCGGTGTCACTTGACGCTAGAAGAGTATGAATCTTGTCTTCAGACCATGAACAAAAAGACTGCCATCTACTTGAAGCGTGATCCCAAAGATTGCTGGATAAATGCTTACAATCCACATCTGCTTAAAGCTTGGGACAGTAACATTGATGTGTCTTTCATACTAAATGCCTACTCATGTATACAGTATCTAACAAAATACATCACAAAGAAAGAAAGTGGACTGTCAGAGTACCTGAAAACAGTGATTGACAATTCAAACATGGACCGAGTCAATGAGTGTGATGAAATGAAAGCGATCATGCAAGCGTACTCTAAAAAGCGAGAAATTAGTGCTCAGGAGTGTGTTGCTCGAGCCTGTGGATTAAAGATGAAAAACTGTTCCCGCAGTGTTGTGTTCATACCCACAGACGATAATCCTGTAAAGATGAGTCGACCAATGTCTTTCTTGGAGGATATCCCATCGGATTCCTGCAATATATGGATGACCAGTTTGACGGATAAGTACAAAGCAAGGCCTGAAATACCCGAATATGAGGAAATGTGTTTGGCTGATTTCGCTGCTACCTGCAGGTTTGTAAGTTCAGAGAAGGCAAGCACTAATGGTGTTTTACCACTTTTAAATCAGCTGGGATTTGTAACAAGGCGAAAAAATGACAAGCCCTCCGTCATCCGCTACTATCATTGTTCTAAAGAGAAGGAACCGGAGCAGTTTTATGCCAGATTACTGAGACTGTACCTTCCTCATCGGTCAGAGTTTGAAATTCGAAGCGTCAGTCTTCCTACCTACGAGTCCTTTTACTCCTCTGGCTGTGTCCGCCTACCAGGTTCAGACCTCCTTGAAACCGTCAAAAGTGTTGTCAAGAGAAACAGAGACAAATATGAGAAAAACAGTGAGGAGATTGAGAGTGCCCTTGAAGAGTTTGAGGAAAGCAGAGACCATGTGATTGATGAGTGGTGTAATCTTGCTCCTGATTCTGAAGTTGTGAGGTTGCAGTGTGACGACGACCTTCAGCCGGCAGAGCCTGAAAACGAACAGGAAAATGTACCAGACTTTTGTCCTCAGTCTTCTGCCGTCAATGAAATGCGAGCCATCAGAGAACCTCCCGCTATGGATCCGAATTTGCTGAGACAAATGTATCAGAACCTGAACCAGAAGCAGGCCTGTATTTTCTATGCCATCAGAGACTTCTGCCTTAAACTTGTGTGCGGTCTGAAACCAGAGCCATTTTTTCTGTATGTAAATGGTGGGGCAGGTACTGGAAAGTCGCATCTGATTCGATGCATTTACTCAGAGGCACGCAAAATACTCAGCAGGCTGCCACGCTTCTCAGAGGATGCTGATATTTCTGCTCCAACTGTTCTGCTCACTTCTTTCACTGGAACGGCAGCTTTCAACATCGGTGGAACAACACTGCACTCTTTGTTTAAACTTCCAAGGTCGTTAAAACCTCCAATTCAAGGTCTTGGCAATCAGTTGGATGAAATCAGGTCAGAACTATTCAACGTTCAAATCTTGATCATTGATGAGATCTCAATGGTTTCTAAGCCCCTCTTTGCTTATGTGGATGCACGGCTCAAACAAATCAAAGGAAGTCATAAACCATTTGGAGATGTATCTGTATTGGTGCTCGGCGATTACGCTCAGCTGAAACCAATTCGCCAATCTACACCTCTTTGTGTACACGACCCAGCGGATATTGACTTGTGGCAGGAACATTTTCAAATGACCTCTCTAACTGAGATTATGAGGCAAAAAGATGATATTGCGTTTGCAGAGATGCTGAACAGAATTCGGGTGAAAGGAAAAACTGATGAATTGTCTCAGGCTGACAGAGATTTGTTATCACAAGCCATCACAGAACCAAGTCTTTGCCCTGCTGACGTTTTGCACATTTTTGCAACCAATAAGTTGGTGGATGAACACAATTTGGCAACTCTGAACTTGTTACATTCCAACATCATCACCATCGACGCAGATGACTTCCAAAAGGATCCACGAACAGGCAGAATGGCACGCAAAGAAAGACCATGCAAGGGAGGTAGAAATGATTTAGCAGACACTTTGAAAGTTGCCGTTGGAGCTCATGTCATGCTTACCAGAAATATCGATGTTCAAAATGGACTAGTTAATGGTGCATTTGGTGTCCTAACAGCTGTTGTAACTTCTGACACTGATGAACACAGCATCAGTAAGCTGGGCCTGACAATGGATAATCAAACAAGTGGGACCAGAAACCAAAGTGGACCTTCAGAGACTGCCAATCTTGTTTACATCGAGAGAGCGGAGGAGAATCTGAAGCTAAATGGAGTGGTACGTAGACAGTTTCCTGTGAAACTGGCTTTTGCTTGTACTATTCACAAAACCCAAGGCCTAACAACAAATGCAGCTGTGGTGTCTTTGAAGAAAATCTTTGAACCAGGTATGGCATACGTAGCTCTCAGCAGGGTAACGTCTCTCAGTGGACTCTACCTACTGGATTTCGACGAAAAAAAAATATTTGCCAATCCTCAAGTCACTGCAGCTCTTCAGACCATGAGACAAGCCAGCGTAGATGACATGATGCCTCTTCTTCAGGTGAAAGAAACTTTAAACAGGCCAGAAACACTGGTAATTGTTTCGCATAACACCGAGGGACTCCCATCTCACATCTGTGACATAAGAAAACATCACGAACTGTGTCTGGCAGATGTGCTGTGTCTGACTGAAACTCACCTAAAAGGATCTTTTGTTTACGACAATCTGCATCTGGATGGCTACAATATGTTCAAACGAAACAGACATGTGTCATATTCAAATTTTCCCCAAATGGCTTCCAAAAGTGGAGGTGGTGTGGCTGTTTATGTGAGAAACCATATTAAGGTTAATGAAAGAAAATATTTGCAAAATGTGACTGATCTTGAATTTGTGGCTTTGAAGGTTGAGTCTCCATTCAGGGCAGTGATTGCAGCTGTGTACCGACCTCCCGACTACAGCCTGAGACCGTTCCTAGAAAATCTGGTAAGCCTTCTGGATGCACTGGAGATGTTGGACTGTCACCCTGTCATTGTATGTGGAGATTTCAACGAGAATCAGGTACGCAGTTCACCAGGGCAAATTCTGGAGCTGTTTCAGTCTCGGGGATATGTTCAGTTGATCACTTCTGCTACCACAGAGAAAAACACATTGCTTGATCTAATTTTCATTTCTCAGCCACAGAAATCTTTACATTCAGGTGTGATGAGAACATACTACAGTTACCATGATCCTGTGTTCTGTGTCCTGTCCACAACCGAATCATCAGAGGTCTGTGAGTAAAAGCATGCCAAAGGTAAACTTTTTTTAAAATGACTGTATTTCCTCTTAAAATGTCTTACACAACAGCGTTCCTAATTATATTTCTTCAAATCATTACATTATTCAGCCAATAAGAGTTATGCCATTTTTTTAAATATTAGGAATCCAAACAGTTTATGTTTTAAGAATATTGCAATTTTTCCAGTGATAAACTTTGTGGTAGAAACTATTAAAGTTATATATATGAGGCTTTTGTCACAAAATCTAACCATTTGATTAAACCTAAATAAGTCTGCTCATTTAGATTTGAGACTTTAAATTAAAGGTCAATTTAATATAATATAAATATATATATATATATATATATAGTATGTAATATAGGATATGATTAATGTAAAATTCAAATTTATAAAAACTTTAAAGAAGTTGTGGCTTGTGCATTTATATTGATAAGTGCACAAACCACAACTCTTTCAGCAGTTCTAAACAAGCTGCTACAGTAGATCACAAAAAAAATTCACCAGGAGGTCTGTGTGTAACACAGGCTTCCTCATGAACCAATAACATATGCCAGCTGATGCCCCCTTGGGATGAAAAATGGGAGTTTAGGAAGGGTTCAGGCATAGTGGGTGGGTAGGTGGGTGGGGGGCTTTGACTAGGAACATTTTAGTCTCAACATCAGTTAACACCACCTGAAAAACGACTGCAAGCTTCAACATCTCCTCCAGTTCACACTCGACCAAAACAGAAGATCCTACTGCATCCTAACATGACAGTCGTTATTGAAGGCACAGGGTGAAATGCATCCTTTCAGCTCACAACTGAGCACTGGTGACCACTGAGGGAAAAAAAGAACTTCCTTACACAGAAACATGTTCTCCAGCTTGAGCACTCAGAGACATGTCCTCTTGCTGCATCAGTCAAGGGATATCCTCCTGCTGTGGCTGAAGTGGAGCTATTTGATTTGTAAGTGTGAATGTTCACTTCTTTTCTCTGAGAATGCTATTGTTACTCATGATAAATCTCTTTGCATTACAGATTAAAGTGTCTTAAGTTGTAGCTCGGCCATCCACTCCAATCAAGCTGAGACTCTCACAGCTAAACATGAAGTTAACATCTGTTCATGAAACTTCACTTACAAGACATTGTGTCTCCTGCAGCAAGGTTGAAGGTAACTACCTATCATGTGTCATAGGACGTTTACCGTTTATAGGTCATTACAACACATGTTTTCTCTTGGTTTCTCAGGAGGACTTTCCCATGCATGTCTGGTATCCCCAAGGCATCCCTTTCACCAGCAGAGATGAGGTGCAGCCGACTCTGGTGAGAACTCAATATTGCTTCTGTTCAACTAACTGAGAAATAACTACAATCTTTGTCCAGCTGACTGTCGTATTTATTTTTTCATCTTTAGTGGACGTAATGTTAGCGTGTTACGACAGCAAAACGCGTTGTGACAGATGACATGATACAACAGTCAGCATTTCAGGACACCTGTGACAAGGACTGAGGCTTCCATTTATTGATTTATTTTGAATATTACAGTATAAAATCATGCACAGGAACAAGAAATCCAAAAGACAGATATTTTTGGACCACAGTTATCTTAGCATGTTTGAAAAGAAGTAGGAAGAAGTAAGAAACTTGAACTGTTTGCTCAGAAGGTTAAAGTGTCTCACTTTTTTCCTGAAGATCTGCACCCATCTGTCCAATGATGTTGCAAACACTGAGCAGGTTAAAGGAAGCTGCAGCGGCAATCAGAAAGACCCCATCAAGTGTGAACATTTATATCTTCACAGTGACTGATTTTTATTATTATTTTAACTTGCATCACCAGAATCATCTTCACAACAACCATGTAAATGTGAACTATACACAGTTTTGACAAATTTGTAATTAAGCTCATTTCATTCTGCTAAAATCTCTGTAGATTTGCAGATTTACATCATGTTTATGTACAAATGTGTTTTTTTAAATCAGGTTTCCACATGTTGGGTTAAAGTGTCAACTAGTGAAAGTTTAAATATGTAAGATATCAAATCTCAAGTGTTTTAGTTTAGCAGGATTATTTTCATCATACTAAAAGTGGGAATAAGACGGGACTCCTAGTGTGTAAACTTGTGACTTTATGCAATGAGTAATGCTTTGTCACCTGTTGATATTAATGAACATGGTGACAATAAAAAGGAAAGAAAAAACTAAATCTTTACGAGAAACCAAAAAAAAGTAAATTATGCTATTGTAATATTTTTAAAGTCACATATTACACAACTGTGAATCCTGTATTTATGTGGGGGGAGGGGTATCAGCTGGTAAAATGTTATGGCAAAGGATTGCCACACTTATGCTATTTGAGCAGCTAATATAGACATCAGGGAAAAGAAAAGAGAAAAGCATTGTCAATTAATTTTAATCATTAGCAAAATTAGAATAAGGGTGTTGAACTACTATAGTTTAGCAATAGGATAAACTACACTCAGATACTACATTTTAAACTGAATTTGTTTCTTGGGGAGGGGGTTTGGTCACATTCTTTTCAGTAGAGGCTTTGTAATCTTGACATTCCATTCTTTAAGCTTAAGAATGAAAATACAATACATTTCTAAATATAATTGACCATGTCCTCATAGGTTTTTTCTGTATCTGTGTAACTTGTACACCTCCAGTTTCACAATGTATTGCTACTACTGGGTTATGCTTTAGTGAGTTTTTTCTTTACTGAAGTATAAAGCATGAATCATTTTTGATCATTTTCATAATCAAAAATAATTCCGTTCTTTTTTTTGCACAGAAAGCTGTTTATTGTGCATGATTTGAGAAGACCTACTTCTCATATCATGTCTTCTAAAAAGCCCAGTCAGTCGTGGCAGATGGCTGCTTGTATTGAGCCTGGATCTGTCAGAGGTTTCTTCCTGTTGAAGGGAGTTTTTCCTCTCCACTGTTGCTCGGTACAAGGGTGTCTGTTACTACCCGATAGTAAGTCCCGCCCACTCCTCACAACTCTTTGGACTCACTACGGCCCAGTTCTCTGTCCAACAGGTCCGGAAAACCCCCAGAAACTCGGGTCTTACCCTAGCGATAGTTTGTGGAGAATTATCTGTTTAAACTGGGGTCGGAAAGGACTCGTCTAGCTCTGACTACCTTCGATCCAGAAGTTATGACCTTTTACAGTTGGGGGGCAATCCGCTGAGTAGCCCTCACAGCGACATAACCCCTACAACCACTCCTGTTAACGGTAGCTCCTTTCCTAAAATAACGGCACTTGTTAACGGCTAGATTAAATTTAGTGACTTAGATTTAAGTCCCAAGGTCATTATTTTAGTTTTGGCTAAAAGCAACCTATAAAACATTTCTACTTTTTCCTCCCAGAATCAAACTTCATAGCTATTTCACAACCATCAAAGAACTTTAAGGTGACTCATTAATTGAATGTCCACAACATCTTTTAGATTTTCTTAAATGCTAATTATTTTATTAGTAAGGCAATTTTGCAAGGGTCAGTACAGCTTAATTCACTAGCAGAAATAATCAAATAAGTAAAATCAATAATCTAGCCTATCTTTCCCTAATGCTGACACTGAGAACTAAAAAAGGGAAACTTTGAGAGAGACGGACAGAGTTTGGCATTTTGAACCCCAGAACTGGCCTGATGATGAAGAAGGTGTTGCAGCAGCAGGAGGTTCCCAGTACAGGAAGAGTACTGACTCAGAGCAGCAGGTCTCGGGCATCAGGGTGACTTCCTCATGCGCGTAGCGGTCCTCAGCTTCTTGTCTTGCAGCTCTGTAGCTCCCTTCTCCTCGTCTCACGATCTTTCTGGTCCCACGGAAGGAACACACCAGTTCTTCCTCTTTGCCTTTGTTCTTTGCCTTTGTCTTTATCTTCATCTTTGCCTTGGTCTTTGTCTTTGGGGGTCTAAACCCAGCTGTTGAGAGAAGTGCGATTTGAAGCCACATGTTGCGGGGCTAACGGGTTGGTCCCCATGTGCAGAACAGTCTTCGGTTCTGTGGCCCCGGCTCTTCTTCAGCTGCAGAGTTCTTTGTCCATCTCCGTCTTGGCTCGAAGCTGCCTGAAGGATCCAACCAAAGATTCCTCTGTTGCACCCACCTTATAAAGGGTTTATCCACCTTTTGGTGCGTTTGCATTGGCTGGCTTTGTTGCTGTGCCTGTCTCATTGGCTGACTGCTTGGACAGATGATCTCATCTCCATCACCCTGGAGACCTTATGACCGGATCTCTGTTCTAATGTCCCCAAGTTGCTCAACAGTTCCTCCTACCTCTGTTTCCTGCCCAACCTTTTTTTAGGCAAGTTGAAGTTTAGCAATAAGGCTTTAGTCTTCTCCGCTATCCTATCAGTTCCTCTTTCCCCTGACCTTTCACCTACCATCTACCTTCAACACAACATCAGTGACCTTTAATTACAGTTACAACATTTTACACCTTTTCAAGTTCAATGTCAAAATCACATTTATAACCTTTTAGTTTATCTGATTCAACATTCATTTATAATGTTATAATAACCATAACTTATTAGTTACTCTTATTATAATCATAAGGTGAGTTATTACAGACATTTCTGAAAAGAACCCAATAATAATCCATTATTGTAATTATCTGATACCAAATTACAGTTACTTGTTTCACCTTTAAGTACTTCCACAAGTGTAAGAGTAAGTGTAAATATTCTTATAATCAAATCAACATCAACCACTGGTTAAACCAATATTAATTATTGGCATAATTATAAGTCATTATTTTAAGTATTTTACTGTGGGTTTTATCCAATCTCTCAAAATGTTTAGATTTTATTCTTTAAAAACCTTTAATGCTTTAAAATAAGGAATGGTCTGAACTATTTTTAGCCGGATGCAAGAAAGAAACTTCCTCTTTATTAAGGAAATGAGCTCTTCCTGTTTCATGACTCTCTTTCTGCCTGACTTTGATTTTTTATGATTAAATAGAAAGAAGTAGAATTAAAGCAAAGTTTGCAGGACACAATAACAACACACACAACCAGATTCATTTTATTACAGTCTGACTCTATTGTTGGGTCTTGATGTCACCTATGTCATTAATTTTAAGGTAATTTTATTTATTATTACTATTAAACTAAAATCTCCAGCATGGGGAAGTGGGATGAGCTCGACTTTTCTCGACACCCCCTCCGCGAGGTCAGACCTTTCACATGCTGGGAACCCAACATCCTCTTGCAGGTCTGCGTCCTCATCCCCTGGAAAGAGAAGATGGCAGTCTGGGATGTGAAGATCCTCCATCGTCACCAAGGCCTCAGCAGTCTGGGATGTGAAGATGCAGATCCTCAGTCGTCACCAAGGCCTCAGCAGTCTTCAAACTCCACTGCTCTTTGACACCCCCTCCTTGGAGTTTTGATGTCTCTCAGGAAGTGACGAATGTTGAAGAGAACCCAGGTCGCTCTGATCCTTTAATAGTGACAAAAAATCCTCAGCTGAATGAAGCGTTGGTTCTTCAGGATGTGGAAGATTCCTTAGGGACAGGTTGATGGGCAAAAAGCCTCAATAAAAAAAAACAAAACTCTGGGTGTTCAGTAGAGTAAAACAAAAAGCATAAGCAGCATGACGCTTTATCCATAATCATAATCCTTTTCCATCGCTGGGGTCGTTAAAGGGTTACTGGAGTTGTCGGAGGCAACAGGACTCTGTCAGGCAGGACTCTGTGAAGTCCACAGGTTGCTTCCAGGTGTTGATTTCAACACTTTGTTGCAGGATTGATCTTGGTGGTTGTCTATGACGCCACTCCTTCCTCACGACTTCAGTCCCTTTTCCTGTTTAATCCATCCTTTTGTGACAGGAGTTCTTCTTTAGCATAATCCAATTTCTTCAGGGCCCTCCTAGTCCTAAGCCTTGAAGTTGTTCTTTGAATGGCAATCATCCTGTAATAGTAGCCAGTCTAACACAGGATGGCATGATGCTTGATTCTTGCAATGTTCTGGTTCGCTTTAGCTAAGAACTGGCTTGAACACTGACCTCGTGGACCCCTTTCTTCATAAGTAATACTTTTTTACATTGCAGTACTTGCTTCACAAAATTCATTCCATTGAATTTCAACTTGATCACCGTAACTACAGGCCGATCTTGATCTTTAATCCAAACTTTCTGTCCTGTTTTCAATGACACTGTAAACTGCAACTTCCCCTTTCCCTCTCTGGGCAAAAAGGAGAAGTGCCTTCGCCTTCCGGCTTTCTGTGACGTGAACGGAGTTCCTCTGCAGGGGAAGACCTGCTCTTTTTCAGCTGTCACTGTTACACCATGTCCATCAGCACCAAGAGGTACTCCTCACCTCTCTTTTCTGTTATCCATGGGGCCTGCTACATCCATGCAGATTGAACCCCCGGGTAATGTGCTCTTGATGAACAACCCTTCCAACCGCTGCCCTCGGCGGCCTGCGTTGTATTGTCCACATACCTCACAGCCCCGTAGCACGCGTTGGACTTGTTTCACTGGGATCCAAAGCTCATGCTCATCCAGCTCCTTACGGGTGGGTCGTACGCCTGCATGTCCAAGGGCTTCATGCACGCTCCGCACGACCTCATCCACGTACTCTTCTGGGACCTCCCGTCCTCTGGGAGTATTGTCCCACTTCTCGGCTCCGACAAAGACAATTTTTCTCTGTTGGACATAACAGTCCACTTCGTCATTTCCACGCCAATGAGCTCCCTCATGCGTGTGCTCAGATGCTCGACCTTGAGCTCCAGATGCATTTCACCACTTCCTTGTGAAATTACTTACATCTTCTGGACGTACGACCTTGCGTCGTACTCCTCGGTCTCTTTGTCTCCGAGTCGCCTATCCCCCAAAGCCTCTCATGGTACCTTAGAGCAGGGATGGGTCTAGGCTAGGTTGGCTACTGGCTTCCCTTCTTGATGCAGCTGTTCATCTTAAGCGGAAGCTTTTCCCTCGCCTGCACGCTGTACAGTTACTGCAAGGGTCGCGACTGACAAGCCTCATCAGTCGCTCCCAACTCTATTTCCTAAGAGCTGGTCTCCCAAGTGAGCTATTCAGACCCTCTCGTCTGTTTTCACTGACTTGGTCAAAGTAAGGCCCTCCTACTCATTAGGGTCGAGCCCACCCAGGGACGCCATGTCTGTTACTACCCGATAGTAAGTCCCGCCCACTCCTCACAACTCTTTGGACTCACTACGGCCCAGTTCTCTGTCCAACAGGTCCGGAAAACCCCCAGAAACTCGGGTCTTACCCTAGCGATAGTTTGTGGAGAATTATCTGTTTAAACTGGGGTCGGAAAGGACTCGTCTAGCTCTGACTACCTTCGATCCAGAAGTTATGACCTTTTACAGTTGGGGGCAATCCGCTGAGTAGCCCTCACAGCGACATAACCCCTACAACCACTCCTGTTAACGGTAGCTCCTTTCCTAAAATAACGGCACTTGTTAACGGCTAGATTAAATTTAGTGACTTAGATTTAAGTCCCAAGGTCATTATTTTAGTTTTGGCTAAAAGCAACCTATAAAACATTTCTACTTTTTCCTCCCAGAATCAAACTTCATAGCTATTTCACAACCATCAAAGAACTTTAAGGTGACTCATTAATTGAATGTCCACAACATCTTTTAGATTTTCTTAAATGCTAATTATTTTATTAGTAAGGCAATTTTGCAAGGGTCAGTACAGCTTAATTCACTAGCAGAAATAATCAAATAAGTAAAATCAATAATCTAGCCTATCTTTCCCTAATGCTGACACTGAGAACTAAAAAAGGGAAACTTTGAGAGAGACGGACAGAGTTTGGCATTTTGAACCCCAGAACTGGCCTGATGATGAAGAAGGTGTTGCAGCAGCAGGAGGTTCCCAGTACAGGAAGAGTACTGACTCAGAGCAGCAGGTCTCGGGCATCAGGGTGACTTCCTCATGCGCGTAGCGGTCCTCAGCTTCTTGTCTTGCAGCTCTGTAGCTCCCTTCTCCTCGTCTCACGATCTTTCTGGTCCCACGGAAGGAACACACCAGTTCTTCCTCTTTGCCTTTGTTCTTTGCCTTTGTCTTTATCTTCATCTTTGCCTTGGTCTTTGTCTTTGGGGGTCTAAACCCAGCTGTTGAGAGAAGTGCGATTTGAAGCCACATGTTGCGGGGCTAACGGGTTGGTCCCCATGTGCAGAACAGTCTTCGGTTCTGTGGCCCCGGCTCTTCTTCAGCTGCAGAGTTCTTTGTCCATCTCCGTCTTGGCTCGAAGCTGCCTGAAGGATCCAACCAAAGATTCCTCTGTTGCACCCACCTTATAAAGGGTTTATCCACCTTTTGGTGCGTTTGCATTGGCTGGCTTTGTTGCTGTGCCTGTCTCATTGGCTGACTGCTTGGACAGATGATCTCATCTCCATCACCCTGGAGACCTTATGACCGGATCTCTGTTCTAATGTCCCCAAGTTGCTCAACAGTTCCTCCTACCTCTGTTTCCTGCCCAACCTTTTTTAGGCAAGTTGAAGTTTAGCAATAAGGCTTTAGTCTTCTCCGCTATCCTATCAGTTCCTCTTTCCCCTGACCTTTCACCTACCATCTACCTTCAACACAACATCAGTGACCTTTAATTACAGTTACAACATTTTACACCTTTTCAAGTTCAATGTCAAAATCACATTTATAACCTTTTAGTTTATCTGATTCAACATTCATTTATAATGTTATAATAACCATAACTTATTAGTTACTCTTATTATAATCATAAGGTGAGTTATTACAGACATTTCTGAAAAGAACCCAATAATAATCCATTATTGTAATTATCTGATACCAAATTACAGTTACTTGTTTCACCTTTAAGTACTTCCACAAGTGTAAGAGTAAGTGTAAATATTCTTATAATCAAATCAACATCAACCACTGGTTAAACCAATATTAATTATTGGCATAATTATAAGTCATTATTTTAAGTATTTTACTGTGGGTTTTATCCAATCTCTCAAAATGTTTAGATTTTATTCTTTAAAAACCTTTAATGCTTTAAAATAAGGAATGGTCTGAACTATTTTTAGCCGGATGCAAGAAAGAAACTTCCTCTTTATTAAGGAAATGAGCTCTTCCTGTTTCATGACTCTCTTTCTGCCTGACTTTGATTTTTTTTGATTAAATAGAAAGAAGTAGAATTAAAGCAAAGTTTGCAGGACACAATAACAACACACGCAACCAGATTCATTTTATTACAGTCTGACTCTATTGTTGGGTCTTGATGTCACCTATGTCATTAATTTTAAGGTAATTTTATTTATTATTACTATTAAACTAAAATCTCCAGCATGGGGAAGTGGGATGAGCTCGACTTTTCTCGACAAGGGATTGCAAAAAAGTCAATGATACACAGCAAATGTGTTTCACTTTTATGTCCCATTGAGGAGGAATAAATGGTAAATATCATTAAGGCAATGCAATCTTCTGGGTTTCTTTAGAAACTGTTTACTTTGAATAATTCAGAATATTGTACTGCTTGATAGTCTGAATCAAATGAAATGTTTGTATGACTTGACTGAAATGAAAAAGTTCTATGACATTTTACAAATTGTGTGACATTGTGTATTGACAGTATGTAAAGAAAATAAATAGAACTGAGTACATTCTTAGTTTGCCTTTTATTATTACACTTAGTGCAGTTTTCCAGGTTTATATTCAATTTATTTATTTTGCATTTAAAGTGAGTGTGGTTATGGTCATTTTTTGACCTCAAGTCCCAAATTTTCCAATCCATTTACAAATTAAAAATCTTTTGGTTTACAAAACTCATTTGGCTATTTTACAAAAATTAAATCCATGTAAGGTTTTCCATCACAAACATTAAATAAATGTACATCATATATTAATGATGTACATTAATAAATGTACATCATTGCATCGTTGCATGCAACAAAAAATCTTTGTTGCATGCAAATCTGCAA
>NC_088849.1:9472178-9499678 GCF_904066995.2 Poecilia reticulata | reverse complement strand
CTCCTATTCTTTCAATGTATTTTCTTCTTGTGCTCTGTTTTTATCTGTTTCTATGCATTCTGCTTGTCTACTTTTCTGTTTGCCTTCTGGTTTTACTATCTTTTAAGATCTTCTACAATCTTTAATCAATTTTATAAATTCATATATCAAACATTTCTTCTTCTTCTGACCCTTTTTGCTTTTGGTTTTCCTCTGTTTTACTCCTTCAAATATTTCTGGTTTACTGTTTCCACTAATGTTTTATACTTATTACGGTTTCACTATTCAATTGTTTCAACTATTCCTGGGATTGCACTAATTTCCTGTTGTTTCAATTATGCTCTTTCTTAAACTCTGTTTCACTTTTTCAAATAATTCAGCTTGCACACAAACTCCTGATTCTGCTGAATTCTGCTATAATTTATATATTATATAATTTATATAATTTATACAGTATAATTCACTATTAATTCACTATTATATTATTAATATAGTATATTCACTATTCAACTGATTCAACTATTTCTATGTTTCTATGCATTTTGCTTGTCTACTTTTCTGTATATTCCTTTGATTCTACTGGTTTTACTGTCGGCAAAGGTCTTCTGCAAACTTTTATCAATTTTATCAATTCACATATCAAACTTTTCTGCTTCTTCTGACCCTTTTGTTGTTTCAACTATTCCTGGGATTTCCCTAATTTCCTTTTGTTTCAATTATGCTCTTTTTTAAACTTTGTTTCACTTTTTGACTTTTTCAAACAATTCAGGTTGCACACAAACTCCTGCTTCGTCTGCTGAATTCTGCTATAATTTATATAATATATTATATAATTTATATAATTTATACAATATAATTCACTATTAATTCACTATTATACTAATAATATAGTATATTCACTATTCAATTGTTTCAAGTATTTCTGGGTTATATCCTAAAACATAAAGTGGCATTATTGTCAGTTGCTATGGCAGCGAGTCTGCGTAGCTTGGGGAAAACAGATCACTTTGCTGTGGATCATAGCACGAAATTAATACCTACATTTAAGTTTCACTGAGTTAACGCGGCTATAGATGACATGTAAAATATTAGTCTTTTTGCCCCACAGCGTTGTATGCATGCGCGAAATTTCCGTAGGTCCAATAGCATGCATGGTGTCTAAGTCATAAGTCAGTGCCTCACCAGCAATGAACCTCACCGTACGTCACTGATATATAGTGTGTGTGTGCCAAACTGGTGCCAAATCTTTCGAAGTGAAAATATCCAAGTGCTCCTGAATGTCTCTGACGTTCTGCTTGGCGTTCTCTGCCGTTACGTTCTCCCTTCTTCGTTTGTGGAGTTACAATATCTGGGTTCATGAGCGCCCCCAGCGATGAGGCAGAGAACTGAATACCTCACCTCGAATCTGTATGGCGTTTGCCGTCTCGAGTAACATGCCGTTTTCGATCGCTCCTCAGCACACGAAACACGTTACACACACAGTTGGTGACTATAAAAACAGTACATTAAATACTTGGAATTAATTAAGGGAAATCAGTTAAGACATTAAATGTTTTTAACCATGTTATTTGCGACGCACAGACAGACGGAGCATGCTCTCATAGAATAACAACCAGTGCAGTTAGCGAGAAGTTGTGCAATCCCAGGTGCTGCATCACTGGCTTTGCTTGTTATACTTATTACTGTTTCACTATTCAATTGTTTCAACTATTCCTGGGATTGCACTAATTTTTTCCTGTTGTTTCAATTATGCTCTTTCTTAAACTCTGTTTCACTTTTTGACTTTTTCAAATAATTCAGGTTGCACACAAACTCCTGCTTCTGCTGAATTCTGCTATAATTTATATATTATATAATTTATATAATTTATGCAGTATAATTCACTATTAATTCACTATTAAATACTTTTGAAGGGTTTGCTACTTTTGAATATAGTATATTCACTATTCAATAGTTTCAACTATTTCTATTTCTTCCACTATCTTCGGCTTTCTTCTGCTTTCTTCTACTTTCTTCTACTTTCTTCTACTCCTTAAACTTTTCTCTACTTTTTCTTGCATTTCTGCAGCAGTCATTCTGCAAATATGCATTCTCACGGCTGTTTCGCTAGGAACAGCTATTTTTCTAGTCAGTGAGAATGCATTCCATGCATTCTCACTTATAGTGTTTCTGTTTTTCTTTATCTTTATTATTATTCTGTCTTCCGTACGTTTTTTGTCGCTTAACTACTCTCACTACGTTTCACTAATTGTACTAATTTATATATCAAAACGTTCAGCTCCTTCAGGAGAATGGTGCTATGACTTTTGGTAAACTTCACTATTGCACTTTTTGAAATAATTGCACTTTTGTGCAAATATTTTCCCCATAGAAATGAATGGTGGAATTGGGCAAACACTCTTGCTAATGACCTAATTATTGTATTCAGGTGTGGTGCAGCAGAGGCACTTCTAAAAGTCCTCGAGGACTGGAGTTTGACACTCCTGCTCTAGTAACTGCCGTTTTTGAACTTTTTCTGCTCTTTGACAAACAAAATTATGCTGTTCATACATATTTCACTGTAGAGAAATATTTTATGCATTAAAATATAGCCACTAGTGTCTACTTTATGGAATTATTACCATCATTTCAACAGGATTTACTGTTTTCTGTTAAACTCCTCTGGAGTACAACCTTGTCACACTTTCTCCTATTCTTTCAATGTATTTTTTTCTTGTGCTCTGTTTTTATCTGTTTCTATGCATTCTGCTTGTCTACTTTTCTGTTTGCCTTCTGGTTTTACTATCTTTTAAGATCTTCTACAATCTTTAATCAATTTTATAAATTCATATATCAAACATTTCTACTTCTTCTGACCCTTTTTGCTTTTGCTCTTTTTTACTTCTTCAAATATTTCTGGTTTACTGTTTCCACTAATTTTTTATACTTATTACTGTTTCACTATTCAATTGTTTCAACTATTTCTGGGATTGCACTAATTTCCTGTTGTTTCAATTATGCTCTTTCTTAAACTCTGTTTCACTTTTTGACTTTTTCAAATAATTCAGGTTGCACACAAACTCCTGCTTCTGCTGAATTCTGCTATAATTTATATATTATATAATTTATATAATTTATACAGTATAATTCACTATTAAATATATTAATATAGTATATTCACTATTCAATTGTTTCAACTATTTCTGGGATTGCACTAATTGACTTTTGTGCTAATTGTGCTCTTTCTCAAGTTCTGTTTCACTTTTTGTCTTTTTCAAATAAATCATGTTGCACACAAACTTCTGCTTCTTTAGCTGAATTCTGGTATACCTTTGCTAAGTTTCACTAATATAGATAGATAGATAGATAGATAGATAGATAGATAGATAGATAGATAGATAGATAGATAGATAGATAGATAGATAGATAGATAGATAGATAGATAGATAGATAGATAGATAGATAGATAGATAGATAGATAGAGATAGATAGATAGATAGATAGATAGATAGATAGATAGATAGATAGATAGATAGATAGATAGATAGATAGATAGATAGATAGATAGATAGATAGATAGATAGATAGATAGATAGTGTTGTTGTCCTCCGTCCCTGCGCCACCGCCAGCTACCACCAGAGGGGGTTTCCCCAGCTCCCTTCTGACGCCCCACCCCGCGGGTGTGTCACCACGCACCTGCAGGTCATCCGATCATCACCAGGAGCTTAAGAGGAGCCGCCTAACAACACTTCCTCGCCAGAGTGTTGACCTTCGCGGTAACAGAGATCAGTAAGAAAGCCTTATATTGTTAATCCTGCGTGTTCTAACGCCTCCATCTCCTCACCCCAGGTTCCATCAAGTCTGAGAGCCGGATCGAGTCCAGGACCAACCAAGCCCGTCAGCTGGATCTGGGTTTCCCCGACGAGCACCATCGAGTCGGTCTCTCTCTCCCTCAGCTCCCCGGACTGACATCATTCTGGCTCCTGCCCCCGCAGCTCCGACGTTTCTGCCCAGCCTCCAGTTCATAGTTTTCCCTCGCTCGAGTTCATTGATATGGTGTAAATGAAGCTTTGTATAATTTATGGGCACAACCTCTGCCGCAAATCGGAACTGCCATTTGTTTACATGTTAGCAACTCGCTAACATGCTAGCTCCCTGTTATCAAACAGGATGCCTGTTGTATGTATTTAATATACTGTGTTTTTATTGTCACCAACTGTGTGTGTAATGTGATTCGTGTGCTGAGGAGTGATCAGAAACGCAGAGAACAGATTCGAGGTGAGGCAGGCAGTTCTCGTGCCTTATGGCTGTGGGCGCTCATTGTGACTCCACAACTGCAGAGTAAGAGACGGTAACAGCGAGCTAGCCATACAGTAGCTGCGCTGATGCAGAGAACGAGACAGACGTGGTTTTCAGTTGTACTTTAACTGTTTCACACTTTGTGGAAAGTGTGAAACTTTCAGCACAGCACAAAAGGTTCATAGCCTCACCAGCTATGCACCTAAACGCACATCACTGACTAATTGCACACACATCTATATATCTATCTATCTATCATAGCTTCATTATTTTTTAACTAGTCTGCTTTTCTGCATGCCTTATTTCTGTTGATTTTACTATCTTTTAGCTTGTCTACTCTTCTCTATGTCTTCTACTTCTATTTTATTCTTTTTCATATGTTGCTATGTTTCACTCTTCCAACGGTTTCAACTATTTCTCGTTTTGTACTGACTTCCGCTTCTGCTAAATTTTTCCTTTTTGATTTGGTTCACTGTTCAACTGATCCAACTATTTTCTATTTCTTCTGATATCTTCTACTTCTTAAGCTTTTCTCCATTTTTCTTGCATTTCTGCAGCAGTCATTCTGCAAATATGCATTCTCACGGCTGTTTCGCTAGGAACAGCTATTTTTCTAGTCAGTGAGAATGCATTCTGCATTCTCACTTATAGTGTTTCTGTTTTTCTTTATCTTTATCAGTGAGAATGCATTCTGCATTCTCACTTATAGTGTTTCTGTTTTTCTTTATTATTATCAGTGAGAATGCATTCTGCATTCTCACTTATAGTGTTTCTGTTTTTCTTTATTATTATTATTATTCTGTCTTCCGTACGTTTTTTGTCGCTTAACTACTTTCACTATCTTTCACTAATTGTACTAAATTATATATCAAAACGTTCAGCTCCTTCAGGAGAATGGTGCTATGACTTTTGGTAACCTTCACTATTGCACTTTTTGAAATAATTGCACTTTTGTGCAAATATTTTGCCCATTGAAATGAATGGGGAAATTCGGCGAACTGCCGTTTTTGAACTTTTTCTGCTGTTTGACAAACAAAATTATGCTGTTCATACATATTTCACTGTAGAGAAATATTTTATGCATTAAAATATAGCCACTAGTGTCTACTTTATGGAATTATTACTATAATTACTACAGGATTTACTGTTTTCTGTTAAACTCCTCTGGAGTACAACCTTGCCACACTTTCTCCTATTCTTTCAATGTATTTTCTTCTTGTGCTCTGTTTTTATCTGTGTCTATGCATTCTGCTTGTCTACTTTTCTGTTTGCCTTCTGGTTTTACTGGTTTTACTATCTTTTAAGATATTCTACTATCTTTAATCAATTTTATAAATTCATATATCAAACATTTCTACTTCTTCTGAACCTTTTTGCTTTTGGTTTTCCTCTGTTTTACTCCTTCAAATATTTCTGGTTCACTGTTTCCACTAATTTTTTATACTTATTACTTTCACTATTCAATTGTTTCAACTATTCCTGGGATTGCACTAATTTCCTGTTGTTTCAATTATGCTCTTTCTTAAACTCTGTTTCACTTTTTGACTTTTTCAAATAATTCAGGTTGCACACAAACTCCTGCTTCTGCTGAATTCTGCTATAATTTATATATTATATAATTTATATAATTTATGCAGTATAATTCACTATTAATTCACTATTAAATATATTAATATAGTATATTCACTATTCAATAGTTTCAACTATTTCTATTTCTTCCACTATCTTCGGCTTTCTTCTGCTTTCTTCTGCTTTCTTCTGCTTTCTTCTACTTTCTTCTACTTTCTTCTACTCCTTAAACTTTTCTCTACTTTTTCTTGCATTTCTGCAGCAGTCATTCTGCAAATATGCATTCTCACGGCTGTTTCGCTAGGAACAGCTATTTTTCTAGTTATTATTATTATTATTCTGTCTTCCGTACGTTTTTTGTCGCTTAACTACTTTCACTATCTTTCACTAATTGTACTAAATTATATATCAAAACGTTCAGCTCCTTCAGGAGAATGGTGCTATGACTTTTGGTAACCTTCACTATTGCACTTTTTGAAATAATTGCACTTTTGTGCAAATATTTTGCCCATTGAAATGAATGGGGAAATTCGGCGAACTGCCGTTTTTGAACTTTTTCTGCTGTTTGACAAACAAAATTATGCTGTTCATACATATTTCACTGTAGAGAAATATTTTATGCATTAAAATATAGCCACTAGTGTCTACTTTATTGAATTATTACCATTATTTCAACAGGATTTACTGTTTTCTGTTAAACTCCTCTGGAGTACAACCTTGTCACACTTTCTCCTATTCTTTCAATGTATTTTCTTCTTGTGCTCTCTTTTTATCTGTGTCTATGCATTCTGCTTGTCTACTTTTCTGTTTGCCTTCTGGTTTTACTGGTTTTACTATCTTTTAAGATATTCTACTATCTTTAATCAATTTTATAAATTCATATATCAAACATTTCTACTTCTTCTGAACCTTTTTGCTTTTGGTTTTCCTCTGTTTTACTCCTTCAAATATTTCTGGTTCACTGTTTCCACTAATTTTTTATACTTATTACTTTCACTATTCAATTGTTTCAACTATTCCTGGGATTGCACTAATTTCCTGTTGTTTCAATTATGCTCTTTCTTAAACTCTGTTTCACTTTTTGACTTTTTCAAATAATTCAGGTTGCACACAAACTCCTGCTTCTGCTGAATTCTGCTATAATTTATATATTATATAATTTATATAATTTATGCAGTATAATTCACTATTAATTCACTATTAAATATATTAATATAGTATATTCACTATTCAATAGTTTCAACTATTTCTATTTCTTCCACTATCTTCGGCTTTCTTCTGCTTTCTTCTGCTTTCTTCTACTTTCTTCTACTTTCTTCTACTCCTTAAACTTTTCTCTACTTTTTCTTGCATTTCTGCAGCAGTCATTCTGCAAATATGCATTCTCACGGCTGTTTCGCTAGGAACAGCTATTTTTCTAGTTATTATTATTATTCTGACTTCCGTACGTTTTTTGTCGCTTAACTACTTTCACTATCTTTCACTAATTGTACTAAATTATATATCAAAACGTTCAGCTCCTTCAGGAGAATGGTGCTATGACTTTTGGTAACCTTCACTATTGCACTTTTTGAAATAATTGCACTTTTGTGCAAATATTTTGCCCATTGAAATGAATGGGGAAATTCGGCGAACTGCCGTTTTTTCACTTTTTCTGCTGTTTGACAAACAAAATTATGCTGTTCATACATATTTCACTGTAGAGAAATATTTTATGCATTAAAATATAGCCACTAGTGTCTACTTTATTGAATTATTACCATTATTTCAACAGGATTTACTGTTTTCTGTTAAACTCCTCTGGAGTACAACCTTGTCACACTTTCTCCTATTCTTTCAATGTATTTTCTTCTTGTGCTCTGTTTTTATCTGTGTCTATGCTTTCTGCTTGTCTACTTTTCTCTTTGCCTTCTGGTTCTACGGGTTTTACTATCTTTTAAGATATTCTACTATCTTTAATCAATTTTATAAATTCATATATCAAACATTTCTACTTCTTCTAAACCTTTTTGCTTTTGGTTTTCCTCTGTTTTACTCCTTCAAATATTTCTGGTTCACTGTTTCCACTAATTTTTTATACTTATTACTTTCACTATTCAATTGTTTCAACTATTCCTGGGATTGCACTAATTTCCTGTTGTTTCAATTATGCTCTTTCTTAAACTCTGTTTCACTTTTTGACTTTTTCAAATAATTCAGGTTGCACACAAACTCCTGCTTCTGCTGAATTCTGGTATACCTTCACTAAGTTTCACTATATATATATATATATATATATATATATATATATATATATATATATATATATATATATATATATATATATATATTGAAGTCATATATACTTCATATATGACTTCAAGCCTCTTTTTAAAAGCTAAAAAAATAAATAATAATGATAATAAAGAAAAGCATTAAAGGTGAGTGTTCTCTTTAGCGTTGGCAAAAACCCAGAAATTATTATTTAATTTCTGGGTTTAATTGGTAGGCGGCACAGTGGCGCAGTTGGTAGAGCTGTTGCCTTGCAGCAAGAAGGTTCTGGCGGCACAGTGGCGCAGTTGGTAGAGCTGTTGCCTTGCAGCAAGAAGGTTCTGGCGGCACAGTGGCGCAGTTGGTAGAGCTGTTGCCTTGCAGCAAGAAGGTTCTGGCGGCACAGTGGCGCAGTTGGTAGAGCTGTTGCCTTGCAGCAAGAAGGTTCTGGGTTCGATTCCCGGCCTGGGGTCCTTCTGCATGGAGTCTGCATGTTCTCCCTGTGCATGCGTGGGTTCTCTCCGGGTACTCCGGTTTCCTCCCACAGTCCAAAAACATGACTGTAAAACCTCAGGAGCGAAGCCGGTGAGGAAGCAGCGAGCTTAGCCTCACGTGCTATTGCGCAACCTCTCGCTAACTGCACTGGCTGCCATTCTATGGGAGCCTGTTCGTCCTGTCTGTACGCCAGCAATAAAATGGCTAAAAACATTTAATATATCGTCTTATTTTCCATAATTTTGCTTATGTATATAATGCATTGTTTTTTGTCTCTAACTGTGTGTGTATATCGTGTTTTGTGTGCGAAGGAGCGATAACAATCGGCAGAGAACAGACTCGAGGTGAGGCAGGCAGTTCTCTTGCCTCACCGCTGGGGGCGCTCATGATCCCAGATATTGTGACTGCACAACTGCAGAGTAATACACAGTGAGCTAGCCATGGAGCTAGCCACACAGTAAATAAGTAAAGTACAGCGATATATTTGTTTTCTTCTCTCCTCCGACGTCAACATGAAAGACTACATTTCTACACTTAAACAGTTTTCTAAAGTGGATTTTCAATTGAAGCAGGAGATGATAACTAAAGGAAGACCAGCACCGGAGCTGAAGGTTTTACTTCAAGACAGTTTGATGATTCTCAAACCGAGTAGAAAAGACATGCCGAGGATCAACTTGGCTTTGGATGAACAGATATTTTTGTGCAGAATTAGGGGTGCATGGATTTCATTGATAGGTAAAGGTAAGACAGCAATAAGATGTTTTTGTTTAGTTTTTTAATGAAATGTGCATTTGGTGGGCTACAGTTAATGTTTAAATAATTCAGTAAAGTAGAAGCGGTAGCTAATCTACCACAGCAATAATTTATTAATAAAACATTAAGCTTAAAACGTACTACAACAACAGACTGAATGATTTGTTGTGTGTGCAAAATTCTTGATTTTTTTTTGGTGTTAAATCCTAAAACTTAAAGTGGCATTATTGTCAGTTGCTATGGCAGCGAGTCTGCGTAGCTTGGGGAAAACAGATCACTTTGCTGTGGATCATAGCACGAAATTAATACCTACATTTAAGTTTCACTGAGTTAACGCGGCTATAGATGACATGTAAAATATTAGTCTTTTTGCCCCACAGCGTTGTATGCATGCGCGAAATTTCCGTAGGTCCAATAGCATGCATGGTGTCTAAGTCATAAGTCAGTGCCTCACCAGCAATGAACCTCACCATACGTCACTGATATATAGTGTGTGTGTGCCAAACTGGTGCCAAATCTTTCGAAGTGAAAATATCCAAGTGCTCCTGAATGTCTCTGACGTTCTGCTTGGCGTTCTCTGCCGTTACGTTCTCCCTTCTTCGTTTGTGGAGTTACAATATCTGGGTTCATGAGCGCCCCCAGCGATGAGGCAGAGAACTGAATACCTCACCTCGAATCTGTATGGCGTTTGCCGTCTCGAGTAACATGCCGTTTTCGATCGCTCCTCAGCACACGAAACACGTTACACACACAGTTGGTGACTATAAAAACAGTACATTAAATACTTGGAATTAATTATGGGAAATCAGTTAAGACATTAAATGTTTTTAACCATGTTATTTGCGACGTACAGACAGACGGAGCATTGCTCTCATAGAATAACAACCAGTGCAGTTAGCGAGAAGTTGTGCAATCCCAGGTGCTGCATCACTGGCTTTGCTTGTTATACTTATTACTGTTTCACTATTCAATTGTTTCAACTATTCCTGGGATTGCACAAATTTTTTCCTGTTGTTTCAATTATGCTCTTTCTTAAACTCTGTTTCACTTTTTGACTTTTTCAAATAATTCAGGTTGCACACAAACTCCTGCTTCTGCTGAATTCTGCTATAATTTATATATTATATAATTTATATAATTTATGCAGTATAATTCACTATTAATTCACAATTAAATATATTAATATAGTATATTCACTATTCAACTGATTCAACTATTTCTATTTCTTCTGCTTTCTTCTGCTTTCTTCTGCTTTCTTCTGCTTTCTTCTACTCCTTAAACTTTTCTCTACTTTTTCTTGCATTTCTGCAGCAGTCATTCTGCAAATATGCATTCTCACGGCTGTTTCGCTAGGAACAGCTATTTTTCTAGTTATTATTATTATTCTGTCTTCCGTACGTTTTTTGTCGCTTAACTACTTTCACTATCTTTCACTAATTGTACTAAATTATATATCAAAACGTTCAGCTCCTTCAGGAGAATGGTGCTATGACTTTTGGTAACCTTCACTATTGCACTTTTTGAAATAATTGCACTTTTGTGCAAATATTTTGCCCATTGAAATGAATGGGGAAATTCGGCGAACTGCCGTTTTTGAACTTTTTCTGCTGTTTGACAAACAAAATTATGCTGTTCATACATATTTCACTGTAGAGAAATATTTTATGCATTAAAATATAGCCACTAGTGTCTACTTTATGGAATTATTACTATAATTACTACAGGATTTACTGTTTTCTGTTAAACTCCTCTGGAGTACAACCTTGTCACACTTTCTCCTATTCTTTCAATGTATTTTCTTCTTGTGCTCTGTTTTTATCTGTGTCTATGCATTCTGCTTGTCTACTTTTCTGTTTGCCTTCTGGTTTTACTGGTTTTACTATCTTTTAAGATATTCTACTATCTTTAATCAATTTTATAAATTCATATATCAAACATTTCTACTTCTTCTGAACCTTTTTGCTTTTGGTTTTCCTCTGTTTTACTCCTTCAAATATTTCTGGTTCACTGTTTCCACTAATTTTTTATACTTATTACTTTCACTATTCAATTGTTTCAACTATTCCTGGGATTGCACTAATTTCCTGTTGTTTCAATTATGCTCTTTCTTAAACTCTGTTTCACTTTTTGACTTTTTCAAATAATTCAGGTTGCACACAAACTCCTGCTTCTGCTGAATTCTGCTATAATTTATATATTATATAATTCATATAATTTATGCAGTATAATTCACTATTAATTCACTATTAAATATATTAATATAGTATATTCACTATTCAATAGTTTCAACTATTTCTATTTCTTCCACTATCTTCTGCTTTCTTCTGCTTTCTTCTACTTTCTTCTACTTTCTTCTACTCCTTAAACTTTTCTCTACTTTTTCTTGCATTTCTGCAGCAGTCATTCTGCAAATATGCATTCTCACGGCTGTTTCGCTAGGAACAGCTATTTTTCTAGTTAGGGGCATGCCATAGCAATGCATAAGGAGAGCAGTACTGACTTGCGAAGCAAGTCAGTACTGCCTCCATGCATTGCATGGCAGGCACCTATTGTTCTACACCCAATAGAACGTCTCTTTATTTATTTATTTATATATATCTTTATTTTTCTTCCATTACCGTTAATGCGGCTCGTACCGCTGCGTGCCCACCCACAAAAGTGGTATCAAAACGTGCGGCTCGTACCCGAGAAGGGAGCTATTACTTTTATTGGGGATTGGAGTTAAAATGATTACATAAATTAATAAAAACTAAAAAATTTGAGATTTTGTGTCTCACAGAATCAGTAATCTTTCTCTATGAAACACACACACAGGACTGTTTATGGCTGACTCAAAAACCCTTTTTAAATCCCCCTCACAGGCATAAATATCGCCCTATTGGTCTGAAAGTTGGTCATAACATAGATACACATGCCTGCTCATGTACAATGTTTACAAAAATTTGCTAGGGCTTATGCTTTTTGTCAGGGTCCTTCAGACTGACGCCTGGTGTCTCCCAAGTATAGAAACTGTGTCTGAAGAGGATTTTCCCGCTCTTTGGCTCTCACAGCTGCAGGGGATTAATTACCATAGCAACAGAAGAGTGTCTGGAACTGCAGCTCCCCAGGACTGCACTGTAGGGTTTACTGGTATTTACAACTGCTTGTGTTTTCAGCATTATACTACTGATTCAAGACTATAACCATTACACATATGTCCCCCCATGTTAAAATCTGACATAAATAAGAATAAATAGTTGATTAAAAGTCTATGGACAGAAAATAACGTCGCTGCTCCTTTAAGGAACCAGCGGCACCGACGCAGCGCCTGCGATGGTACAGATCACAAACCTGACAGAGAGAGCAGAAGAGGATTCGTAGGAAAAGAGCGGTGATGCTCAGCAAGGCAGTTCATTAGCATTTGTACAAAAGTTAGCATTTCACTGTCTATGACTAGTGCACTAGCACTTTTACCTAAAGTTAGCTTTTACCTAATTTTCTCATTAATTACACATGTTTAGTATACTGAATAGAGTAGTAAAATTAAAACAACATGGTCGTGTTGCTCCACATGCTACTGCCAGCATTTAAGCTAACATTAGCATATTGGCTAATTTTAGCTTATGCATCAATTCTAACATAATGAATGGTACAACTACAGTTTATTAAACATGCTTCTGCCTCTCCAAAGGTTATTGACTACGTTGCAGCTTTCTTTAGCATTAATGCTAATTTTTTAACATCATAGCGCTGCGTCAAAGCCGACGGGCACACTTTGGCATGCCCCTTTAAAATTTCTGCAGGAATTTTCTAGTTAGGGGCATGCCATAGCAATGCATAAGGAGAGCAGTGCCTCCATGCATTGCATGGCAGGCACCTATTGTTCTACACCCAATAGAATGTCTGTATATTATTTATTATTCTTCCGTCACCGTTAATGCGGCTCGTACCGCTGCGTGCCCACCCACAAAAGTGGTATCAAATCGTGCGGCTCGATGCCGGCATTATTGCTATTATTTTTATTGGGGATCGGAGTTAAAATGATTACATAAATTAATAAAAACGAAAAAATTTGAGATTTTGTGTCTCACAGAATCAGTAATCTTTCTCTATGAAACACACACAGGACTGTTTATGGCTGACTCAAAAACCCTTTTTAAATCCCCCTCACAGGCATAAATATCGCCCTATTGGTCTGAAAGTTGGTCATAACATAGATACACATGCCTGCTCATGTACAATGTTTACAAAAATTTGCTAGGGCTTATGCTTTTTGTCAGGGTCCTTCAGACTGACGCCTGGTGTCTCCCAAGTATAGAAACTGTGTCTGAAGAGGATTTTCCCGCTCTTTGGCTCTCACAGCTGCAGGGGATTAATTACCATAGCAACAGAACAGTGTCTGGAACTGCAGCTCCCCAGGACTGCACTGTAGGGTTTACTGGTATTTACAACTGCTTGTGTTTTCAGCATTATACTACTGATTCAAGACTATAACCATTACACATATGTCCCCCCATGTTAAAATCTGACATAAATAAGAATAAATAGTTGATTAAAAGTCTATGGACAGAAAATAACGTCGCTGCTCCTTTAAGGAACCAGCGGCACAGACGCAGCGCCTGCGATGCTACAGATCACAAACCTGACAGAGAGAGCAGAAGAGGATTCGTAGGAAAAGAGCGGTGATGCTCAGCAAGGCAGTTCATTAGCATTTGTACAAAAGTTAGCATTTCACTGTCTATGACTAGTGCACTAGCACTTTTACCTAAAGTTAGCTTTTACCTAATTTTCTCATTAATTACACATGTTTAGTATACTGAATAGAGTAGTAAAATTAAAACAACATGGTCGTGTTGCTCCACATGCTACTGCCAGCATTTAAGCTAACATTAGCATATTGGCTAATTTTAGCTTATGCATCAATTCTAACATAATGAATGGTACAACTACAGTTTATTAAACATGCTTCTGCCTCTCCAAAGGTGATTGACTACGTTGCAGCTTTCTTTAGCATTAATGCTAATTTTTTAACATCATAGCGCTGCGTCAAAGCCGACGGGCACACTTTGGCATGCCCCTTTAAAATTTCTGCAGGAATTTTCTAGTTATCAATCTATAAGTTTATTCACTCAACAAATCACATTTCATCACCTTGATACAATATGTCAAATATGGAACAACAAACTCTGGAGTTTTGAGAATTCTGTAATATTTTTTACTTTGTTTAAAAGTCCAATACCTTTGCATAGTATTTGTTTTATATATTTTATATGAGATTTGTTTTGTAGCTGTAGCCAGATTTCTGAGTCTCATTGTTCAAGTTCAAGTATATTTGTATCACAAATTTCAGCAGCAAGGGAGTTCAAAGTGTTATAAAAACATCATGCAGTCACCAGTTGTGAAACAAGCAATAAACATTACATTTTGTCAAAATTAGTGGCGCAAAAAGTGTGTATGCAGCTCATGCAACGCATAGGGGCGCAGCACCAGAGGGACGCGTCAAAACCCCGTCTGGTGGGGGCGGCGCGCCGATTATGGTTTCCCATACATTTCAGCGCGCCTTGCGCTCCTTCACCTCGCACACATAGCAAGGTAAATGTAGCGAGTCTTACTCTTCACGTATCGTCGTCTCTGGGGGTTGGGGGGTAGCAAGCGTATGTTTTCTACGCTCCTTCACTCTGACCTACCTTCCTTCGGGGGTGGGGTGGGCCAATTTATTTTTTCGCATCCACCTGAATAAGGTGTAGTTGCGCCCCTGGTCAAAATGCAATAATCAAAACCATCAACATAAGTCAATTAAGTTGATTAGTGTTCCATTTACTGCTATTCAAATGCAACTCTAAACAGGTGGATATTTAGGCTTCATACATCGGAACTCAGTGTTTCAGCTGTTTTGCAGTTTTATGGAAAAATTGCACGTTTGCTCTAGATTTGTGGAATCTAGAACAAATCTATGTTTGATTTGTACAGAAATCACACTATGGAAGTTTGATTTATGGAAATTTGTTCTAAATTTGTGGTGAATAGAAGCTGAATGCTTTCCATGTTTGGTTCTTGTTCTGAGAATGCAGAACCAAAAACCTGAGCAGTCTGGAAGGTTGATGCAACAACAGTTGGTCTTTAATGTCTTTTGAAGCTATGCTGTTGAATGGTCTATAAAATGCTAAAAGTATTTTAAAGTATTTTAGACAGAGGACAGCCTGTTTTTGCACTATTATTCCATATTTCAAAATTTGGCACATTTTTTAGAACGTATAAACTTGTTGAAAAATACCAAAGTATCATCTAAGAAATTGCAGTAAAGCAGTCTGTTCTTGGGAAATCTCAAATGTTCAACCAAAGAGTTATGAAGAAGTGGAGAGATAAGAACAGATATTTGTGCAAAATGCTCAGAAAAAGCTGAAAGGGCAAACTAAAAGGAGGAATTATTCTTATCAGCTCCGACAGAAGCTCACAACGACAGAAGCTACTCCAGATTTAAGTGAAAGATGTCCTGATAAGGTGAGCGACCTTATCAGGACAAGTCCAAGATTGAGAGCCTCGATCTTCTTTGGTGCCATCACGGCACCAAAGAAGATCGAGGCTCTGGCTGGAGCTTGTCTGGAAATCCCATGTAGCTTTAATTCGAAGGATATAACTCTTTACAGCAACATAACTACCAATGGAGTTTGGATGAAAAAGAACTTGCACTTTTACTTTGATCCAAATGTAGTTATGTTCAACAGCAGTGAGTCGGTTAACAAATATCCGCTGAAGATCACTGGAAACCTGAGAGAGAAAAACTGCACCACTGTCTTCTGATTTAAACACAAGTTATACAGACAAATACTTCTTCAGAGTTGAAAACGGACCTTTCAGAGCAACAGCTTGTGCTGATCCTATTCAAGTAAATGTTACAGGTAAAGAGGTTTTATTTATGTCTGTGACATTATTGTTCAGAATCATAATGAAATGAAATCTGGTGTCATACAAAACAACAAACTCAGACAGCAACTGTTAAATAAAAAATCTCTGCATGATTAACATTATTATTTGATTAAAAAGATGTTAAAAATCTACTGCTTTATTATTGAGTTCACTGTTGAAGAAAACTAACCAATGTTTTTGTCATAATCTTCCGTTTTCTGTGTCAGTGTGTGAAATACAGAGAAAACACAAGTAAACAAACAAATATTACCACTAAATAAAGCCTTTTTCGCACTGCGAGGACAGGAACGGAACGGCATGGGTTCAAAGTAGGGCCAACCGTGTTTGCATTAGATCTTCTAACCCGGTTCCACCCGGCTCCTTGGAACCACAAGAGCAGTGGTTCCAATCGGGGCGGCCAAATGGGGCTGCTTAGAATTCAGCAGCTGATTGGTTTAGAGTCAGCTGTTGGTTGTTGATCGGATCTAGCTGGCTCTCACTAAACTGGTCTTAATGTATTTTGTAAAGAGTGCTCTTTTTAATATTATTATTATTTTTTTTTTGTTTGCGATGAATTCCTCTCAAAATTCTGCTGTTACCTGGTCCCATGCTGAGGTAATTTTTTTCCTCCGCTTACTCGCTGTTGATCGAGTACAGAATGAGCTAAATCGGTCAACGAGGAAAGAGAAAGTCGAAACCATTGTTTAGTTAAAAAAAAAAATTACGTCAGGTACAGCTTCGATGCTGCCCTCAGTTATATACAAACAACAAGGCTGCAGTATGGGTGAAACAGGACTGAAGTGTGCTGTTCCGTTCCTTGCAGTGCAAAAACGGCTTAAGTAAATGTCATCAAACCAGATTTTTTATTAATCTGTACTTAATCAAAGAACGCCACTGAAAAACTTCCAATATTCTTTTTTACATGATGGACATTGCAAGAAACATTTACTTTGGTAAAATGCTCGTCTTGTTCCCAGATTCTCCTTGGAGTCCCAGCATTAATGGACCTTACCACATTAATGCCGCGTTTTTCTTTGGCAAATGACCATTTTACTTCACAGCGCAGCTACCATGTGCATGACCCTCTCACAAATACAAGCTACAGTTGTAAACACATGCTAATGTACATTGTGGACTAGCAGACCGGCAGAAAGTTTTTGCGTCAGGACTCGAAAAAGAATGGTTCTCCGTCAGTGGGGAATCTGTACAGGCGATGTCAGGTATCCTGATCGTATTTGTAGAATTAAAATTCACAAATTTCCCAAATCTGAAACAGAATACCTTGCTTGGATCAAAGCTTGTGCACGACCGCATTTGCAGCTCAACCGTCGTAGGATCAATAAGAACAAAGGAGTGTCTGCTGGTGCAAGTATTATTGCTTTGCTTTCTTTGTGTTTAGTGAATGAAAAAAAGAAAGTCAATAATAAACACATTCCTTATGAAAACCTTTTAGCTAAGTACAGCATAATGGCAGTACTGATACAACTTCTACACCTTGAAGCCTGTCTGTTACACAGTCTTACGTTAGCTGAACAGATTAATATGCAATGTGTACCGTATCTGACATTAAAGATTTTATTTTACCTGAAAAGGCTTTTTACTAAACTCTAATCGTGTTAGCCATGCTAGCACCGAGTACCGTGTATCAGGCCTAGGCACTCGAACATTTGCCAACAACAAAAATCAGTGATTTCAAAAGTAATCCTCAAAACCATGAATGCCCGACTTACCCAGCCTTGCAAGAACAATAGGCATCAGTGATCTTGCCAACAGCTATATTTATGCTGAGGGTGTGAGGATCTGCTGTCTTCCTCACAGTGGCGGAGCTAGACTTTTAAAGTTGGAGGGGGCTAAGGGGGGGCCTGGACTACCTCTGGGCGGGGCAAAATTTTAAATGTGTGTGCACACACACACACACATATATATATATATATATATATATATATGTGTGTGTGTGTGTGTGTGTGTGTGTGTGTGTGTGTGTGTGTGTGTATAATTTAAAAATTATACATACATACACACAATTTAAAAAAATAGCCAAACTGAATATTTGGTTATTTTTTTAAGCCCCTCTGTCATTTGACATGTTATAATTAACACCTTTGACTGGCGCACATGAAGACATGATAGACTTTACGCAAAGAGTTTATCGCAGAGGAAACTAAAATCAATCAAATTAAAGATCCTTTCTGAATATCATCTCATGGACACTGAACTAAATGCGTCTTTCTGACCGGGAGCTGACGGCGTGTTGAAGAGTTATGGACACCTTGGTTAGGAAGCTCTGTTTGACAGGTAATTTGACAGGTAAAAAAGTTCTGATCAGACCAGAATTATTTGCCTGATGGTGGTTTGGGCTTCTAATGAGTTTACATTTAATGAGTTTGGAGCACACAGAGAAAACCTAAAGAGAATGTGATCTACTTATTGTAGTTTTAATAGAGGAATAGCAGCTGACTGTTGAGAGAGGAAAGAAATTAAAGTGCAGGTCCGTTAGGCAGAAACAAGCGCAGAGCGCTGGGCAATAAATGCGCATAAATGCTCCACCGTTACGCTCCAATTAATCACACATGAGGTGACAAACGCCAAATATACAATATATAGTTACACTGCTTATGTTAATGGTGTTTTAAAAACAAAACCAGTAAAAACTTAACTGAGTTAATATGTCAGATTCCCTCCTCACCCTCGTATTGATAAGAACAGAGAGCAGTTCGCTGGTTTCTGTCCAGACTGTGATCAAGCGCAGCTGACCACTTGGTGCACAGACAGTTTCAACTTTACGCACAGAGAACATCGTGGAGCTCATTATTAATCATACTAAGAACAATATCTGTCAGAGAATCATCTCTGATCTGGACGCTTTAATGGACCAAAGGCTTTGGAGCGTCCGGCAGCTGATCCGCTTCTGCTGGGTTTTTCTCCCGCTGCGGGACCAGGAAACGATCAGAGTTCTGCCGTCTTCTAATCACGTCATTTCGTGAAATGTTACCTGATTTCAAAAACGTTCTCGCGGAGAAATAATAAATGTTTCATTTGATGTCTACAAATTGGAAATAAAATTATTTTTTTCTTTGACGGACAACAAAAAAACTCTAGCGTAACCTCTGCTCCAAACTACGAACATTGTCAGCCCCTCTTCGGTTTTTTCTCTTTTTTTGCGGAGGATCAATAAATAACTTATTGGTGTTTTACCATCACCACCAGGTATGAAGTGCTTTAGCCTTTGAGTTGCACCACAGCGCAGCACAACTGAAACACCCAGGAGAATATCAGCTTGTTATGAGTATAAAGGAGGCTGGTATCGCGCCTGATCTATTTATTTATGTCATCACATGGACTTATTTAAAGTTTTATACATTTTCTTTTTATATATTTATTATTGTTTTTCTTCTTTAGTTATTAGGTTGACTTAGAATGATTTCAAATAATGTACAAGAAAAACCTGGTGCTGTTACATGTCAATCATCAGGGGGGGCCAATCAGATGACAGGGGGGGCACTGGGCCCCCTGGTCCCCCCTCTGGCTCCGCCACTGCTTCCTCATCGACCGGTAGCATTGTGACGCTCACAATGTTGGAGGCATCGTGTGGCTCAAACACCTTGATGTCGTCCAAAAAAGATGACATGAACTTGTTGGTTCCCCTGTCCATTGTCGTGGCTGATATTTTGTGAAAATCCAGCAGAAATGCTAATCGACTCAGAAATACTCTGCAGAGAGTCAGTCGAAATGAAAGACGCCATGTTTACACATAGAAACTAAGCTCCGCGAGACTTTGTGAGACATGCAGCCACGTGGGATTTTCGAGGGGCGTTTCTGGGCAGAGCTTGGTAAGGTCCATGTTCCCTCTGACCTGAAGGAGCATCAGTCTGCCACTGTAACCTGCTCAGCTTTCACTCCCTGTCCAATCTCACCTCCTGAACTCACCTGGAATCTCCAACAAGACTCTCTCAGACAAACACAGGAAAACACAGCTGGAACCTTTACAACTAAAATCTAGGAGATCATCATTCTGTCAGACACACATGATGGATACAACATCAGATGTTCTGCCAGATATCCTGTGATTGGAGGAGACAAGACAGCAGAGACAGAAGTGACTCTCAGTGTTTCATGTAAGTGATCCTATCAGCAGGTCATGGTTCAGCTGTTTCTGATCAATAAAGTTCATGTGTCTCATTTTCCTCAGATGCTCCTAGAAACACCTCAGCAGTGTTAAACATGTGTAAGTCAATACCTACAGGCTACACAGGTTCTTCTGTCCATTCATATCTACACGTTTTTGAATATTAAAAGTGCTTTTCAGCAGACAGCACATCATGTGGAGTTATTTGATCTAGATCATCCTTAAACAACATGACGCTAGCATTAAAATTAAACGCTGACTTCCTCTTGTCAGACTCAACTTATCAGTAACAAGATTTAATTTCAAAATTATAGCTGTGAAATTTGACTAATTTAGCTTGTGTTCTTCAAATAATTTTTTATTTTTATAAAGTCATTTTCTCTTGACATTTATTGCCATCTTCTGTTATGTACTACTGACAGTTGGTAGTTACCATAGCAACCAGTAACAGTAGACTAGTCCCCTTTTGCCATCTTTAACTCTGGTATGTATTAAGATCAGCTCTGTGCTTTCTTTACAAGTGGTATATTTTTAGACAAATTTAATGAAATACAGTGTTTAATGTTTTGCCATGGTTTGTATATATTTTTGCTGTTTTCATAATTAAAATTGCACATTTGAGCTATCTTTAACTTTACAACTGTTAACTGATGTCAACTGCTCTGTAGTTTGTTTGGGGTTATTTATTGTATTTTTATTTAATGTATAGGGTCTGGACTGATGTTAACCATCAGCTTGACCTTTTCTCTTGTTAAGTATGCTTCAATTTTTGATACAAAGTATTTCAGTTGTCAGTTGTGTCTTAGTTTTTAAATATTAAAATGTGTGCATTCTCCATCTAGTAAAATTGCATATTGACATTTATAATAAAGAAAAGGTTAGCTATGCAGGTGTTTAATGTAAATTGATTTTAAATACCACAATACAATCACAGCCAGCCCGTCCCTTTTTACTGTCTGTAACTTTGTGGCACAAACTGCTGGCCTGATGCAAACCACCAACTTTTACTCTTTATATGATAAACAGCCAGCTTGACTGTGTGTTGTGAAGTCAACCTAATGGACCTAAGACGAACAGAGAAAGGTTACATATCCATCACATTTACTTTGAAACACAGAAGGTGGTGGTCTGATCTGCTGTTGATCAACTAAAATACATTCAGTTTTTCAATTTAAACTGATTCTGATTTAGCTGCAGCTCTATTGGTAGGTCTGTTTATTTGATTTATGTTTATGTATGTTTTAATTGTAATGCAGAATCATTTTTAATGATATGAAATAATCAAAATATTTTTCAAAATGTTTCATTTCTGCCTTTTAATCATGTAAGCTCTGATTTTATCAAGAGACTGTTTTAAAAATATTAATCTCATCATTAGGTTGTTCCAGTCAGGGAGATGAAGAAGCTCTGCCACCTGTCTAATAACATCCTGATAGTCAGCATTTTACTGATTGTCTTCTTTCCTACAGGTGAGTTTGTTTGTTCACTCCCTTTTATTTGGAGACGTCACATAAATCACTTCTAGTCTGAAATATTTGATTCCAACATGGTTCAAAGGCTCCACACGTACCATCCAGATGAATCGGAGTTCAGCATCATGTTACATGGTTGATGTCACAGGATGATTTATCTCCATGTTATTTTCATAATTTATCTGTTTTACAGGTGCTTTTGAAGGTTGCTATCGTGGACGTTATCCAATGGAATTCACACTTACACCTCCTGAGATAGAAGTTCTGAGTGGATCTTGTGTGGATATCCAATGTAGTGTTGAAATTTTTCAAATGTTTGAAGACCGCAGCATACCCATTTACGGAATCTGGATGAAACATGAGCCCGTACATGATGTGGGATCAAATTACATGGTTTTTAACAGCAGTGGGTCAATTAACACCTATCAAATGGAAATAACAGGAGATTTGAGACGCAGAAACTGCTCCACTTTTATTCCTGATTTAACACCAGATCATGACGACAGATACTTCTTCAGAATAGAGTACAAGGACAGAAAGGCAACATTTTGTAAGAATCCTTTAACGTTAAAAGTTATAGGTAAGTTTCTTATTTCTATGTAATACACACTCACCAGCCACTTTATTAGGTAAGCTTTCTAGTACTGGCTTGGGAAGCCTTTTGCCTTCAGAACTGCCTGTAGCATAGATTCAACAAGGTACTAGAAACATTCCTCAGAGAGTGTGGTCCATGTTGACAGTATAGCAGTGGTTCCCAAACATTTTCTCCTGGGCCCCCCCAGCGGTTTCCAAACATTTTCTGGGCCCCCCCATGGCTTACAAATAGCTGTCTGGTTGAACGACGTTTGTGTGTGTGTGTGTGTGTGTGTGTTGGAGTGGGGGGGGGGGGGGCAAGGATTCTTAGAGACTCCCTGTCTCTAACTGTTTTGGGGGGCAAAATGAATATACGTAGTTGAACATAGACAACAACATCGGTAGCCTACAGACTACTTGTTAAGCTTAAGGTGCTGTACTGATATTAGCTAGTCATCTTTTAGCTAATTTTACCTGCATCCAACAGCTTTACTCAACAGTCGATTAGTTTGGGGGGGAAAACTGTGAAAAGTTCTTTGCGTTTTGCTGGTTTGCTGTCATGATTCACACCTGCGTAGCTCTGCACAGCAGCAGCAGGTCTCCTTCACTGCCGCACAGGTCTAAACCCAGTGCGAGAGTCGTAGCACTCATGTTGCGTTTAAAGGCGGCTCGGAAAAATAGGTTGCCAGATGTTCACGGATTAAACAGTTTTAACTGCTGATAAAAGTGACAGAGGACACAGATATGGGAAGTGCAGAAGCCCCTACTGTATCAAATTGACAGGAATAACAGAGAGTTGGCCATTCTAAGGTTGTCGCGGCCTTCTAGTTTCCAAAAAGCAATACTCCAACAAAGGCCGTGGGTGTTAACAGGTGGACTCTGATTTGAACGCACTTTCCGACTTAATTTGTTTGAAAAAATATATTCTTTATTTCTTGTACAAAATAGCGACAAATAATTACCTAAATTGTCCTACAACTTAGTCAAAAAAAACAAAAGTAAACTTAATATGACGTTTCAAGTACAAAAAGGTGAAAAGTGTAAGTGAAAAGTGGTCAAAAAATCATTTACAAAATACCTCCCATCCACACACCAAACATTTGCAATGGCTCCACCAAGCCCTGGTGTGTTTTTTATTACTCAAATTAATGGGAGGGTCTAACCAATTACCAACAATCAATTCAAATATACAAATTAATTACAGATTTTGGATCTAGACTTAACTTAAATAAATTCCAACTTCCCAAAATAGAAAACTAAATTAGTAGAAATTACAATTTGCAAACTTTACATAAATGGCCACAACAAAGGTAAAAACCCAGACTGCTTCCATCTGGGTTTTTGAAATGGCACGAACCTATGCAGTATAGCATCATGAAGTCTTTGCAGATTTGTCAGCTGCACATCTATGATGTGAATCTCCTGTTCCACCACATCCCAAAGATGATCTATTGGACTGAGATCTGGTGACTGTGGAGGCCATTCGAGTTCAGTGAACTCATTGTCATGTTCAAGAAACCAGTGTGACATGACTTGTGCTTTATGAACGTTATCCTGCTGGAAGTAGCCATCAGAAGATGTGTACACTGTGGTCATGGTCAGCAACATTACTCAAGTAGGCTGTGGCGTAACTTGACACGATGCTCAGTTGGTACTAATGGGCCCAAAGTGTGCCAGGAAAATCTCCTCCACACCATTACACCACCAGCAGCAGCCTGAACCGTTGATACAAGGAAAGATAGATCCATGCTGTCATGTTGTTAATGACAAATTCTGACCCTACCATCTGAATGTTGCAGCAGAAATTGAGACTCATCAGACCAGGTGAATTTTTTCCAATCTTTTGTTGTCCAATTTTGGTGACCCTGTGCGAATTGTAGCCTCAATTTCCTGTTCTTACCTGTCGGGAGTGGGACACGGTGTGATTTTCTGCTGCTGTAGCCCAACCGCCTCAAAGTTCGATGTGCGTTCAGAGAAGCTCTCCTGCATACTTCAGTTGTAACAAGGGGGTTATTTGAGCTACTGTTGCTGTTCTGCCAGTTCAAACCAGTCTGGCGATTCTCCTCTGGCATCAACAAGGCATTTGCCCCCACAGAACTGCCGCTCACTGGATATTTTTCTTTTTTCCTCTGTAAACCCTAGAGATGGTTGTGCATAAAAATCCTGGTAGATCAGCAGTTTCTGAAACACTCAGTCCAGCCCGTCTGGCACCAACAACCATGCCACGTTCTAAGTCACTTAAATCACTTTTCTTCCCCATTCTGATACTCGCTTTGAACTGCAGCAGATCGCCTTGGCAATGTGTACATGTCTAAATGCATTGAGTTGCTGCCATGTGATTGGCTGATTGGAGTTTTGTGTTAATGAGCAGTTGAACAAGTGTACCTAATAAAGTGGCCGGCGAGTGTATTTGAGCTGTTGTTATGTTGTAAAATGATGAATTTACAAATGTAACCAGAATTAATCAGAAACCAATGTTGCATGTGCAGTCTCATTAGAAAAGGTCAGCAAAATAAAATAGTAGATATAAACAAATCATAAATCAGATATAAATATGCACCAAAAGACTGTTGACAAATGCTGTAAGCAGACAAATATGATGCATGAACTGAATCTAAACTGAGGTAAAGAATGACGTATTTACTGCAATATTATCAGCTCTACCAGCAACAAAGTAGTTTGGGTTTACAAAACCTAAAAAAAAAGCCCTAAGCATAATGACACAATTAATATTGAAGTCAATAGCACAGAAAGAGGCTTCTCCTCAACCACATAGATTTGGTCCTAAGCCAAGCGTACTTTCTCCATAGTGCAATATTTGATATCTTTATAATCATACTTACTTATAAAGAATATGAACGTTAGTCTTCTTACCTTGTAAAATGTGTTCACTGCAAATCCGCGGTTACACTGAAGGCTGACAGTCATTAAGATTGACAGCTGATGTCCAGCACCACCGTATCTTTCCTCACTTACAAGTTATAAGATAAAATGACAAGTTTGCTTTGCATCCTTGCCTGTTTGTGCAGCCGATTACACAGCATCCTATGACCATTTTTAAAGTCAAGTCAACTAACTAGAAGTGGTGTAAGGTTACAGATGTCTGTTTTTAGACTAGCTTTAAAGAAGCACATTGGTTGTTTTGGCATCTGTCATGGCGGAGTTTGCGTCAGTCTGTCACAGGTAAAGGGTCAATAAAGGCAATGTTTCATGGAATTAAAAGCTTGTTGATGAGTAAAATGGTGTTGTAGTTGTAGGTTTAATGCCCAAGTAATCAAGACTGTATTGTGTGTTGTTTTTCACGTTATAACATGTCTGGTTTGAAACCACAGATTCTCCTTGGAGTCCCAGAATTTACATTCGTAAAGGTGATCCCTCTAACCTGAAGGAGCATCAGAATATTGATATAGGCTGCACAGCTAATACTCGCTGTTCACGCCAACGTCCTGAACTCACCTGGAATCTCAAAGACTCTCCCAGATATTATGGCAAACTCGACAATGAAGGAATCTTTACGTTTACCATATCCGAGAGCAACATCATTCTGTCAGACAAGCATGATGGATTCAACGTCAGATGTTCTGCCAGATATCCTGTGACAGGAGGATTCAAACAAGCAGATACAGTAAAGACTCTCAGTGTTTCATGTAAGTGATCCTATCAGCACATCATAGTTCATGTTTTTTCCATTTACTTGATCAACTCACAATAAAACAGACTGTGACATTTAAACCTAAGCAACACAACCAACATCTAGCTGGGTGTGCATCTTACATAATCATAGACGGCAGGCCTACAGTATGAATGGGGAGATAATCTTTGTCAGAAACTACTTACAAATGCCATGATGCTCAACTACTAGTGATGGGTCGGTTGCGAGCATTTCAGCTCTTGGAGTCGACTCTTTTAAGTGTACGATTAGAGCCGACTCCTTAGAGAACTTCTTAATTATAAGGGAAGGCTACAAAGACAGCAGATTATTCAGTAGTACTCCACAGGAGAGGTACACTGTAAAAGAAAATGTAGATTTTACGGTAAAACAAAAAAAAACAGATTTTACCTGTAATTGTTTTTATGGTGGAATTTCTGCAACCCCAACTGTGTTTTGCAGTGTTGGATGACGGTGATTCCATCTATTTTCTACGGTAATAAAATGGTTTGGATATTACGGTCAGAAACTGTTGGTATTTTACGATGTTTTACTGTGAAATTTACTAAAAAATTTTTACAGTGTAGAGACAGAGCGAGAAAGAGACAGAGAGCCATCTCTTGACCTATTCCCTTTGGCTGCTTCACACTCACACTTTAAGTGGCTCCACTGAGTGGACTCCACTCGGCTCACTGTGTTACTTTATTTTGAGTAGCACGGCAGCCTTGTGCCAATCACGTGTGAAGACATGGGAACATAACATTATATGAAAACAGAGCAGGGCAGACAGGAGAGTCAATCCCCTCAGTCAATAGACAGCGGTGAGGATGAGAGTGTGTTGCAAAATCTCATAAATATAGCTGATACCTATAAACAAAGCAGCATCTGGCTGAAGATTAAAATTTTATGTAATAATACATTATTGTTATGGGTCTGTTTGATAAATTTGTTTACCATATTTTTATTTTTTATTTTTATTGAAAGTTTGATTAAATTATTATGCAGAAGTTAGAATGTCTGTTTTCATGACAGAACAAATATATAAAATTAAAGAAGTGTAAGGCTTCTAGTGGTCCGTTAAAGCGTCCAGATCAGAGATGATTCTCTGACAGATATTGTTCTTAGTATGATTAATAATGAGCTCCACGATGTTCTCTGTGCGTAAAGTTGAAACTGTCTGCGCACCAAGTGGTCAGCTATGCACTTGATCACAGTCTGGACAGAAACCAGCGAACTGCTCTCTATTCTCATCAAGACGAGGGTGAGGAGGGAATCTGGCATATTAACTCAGTTAAGTTTTTACTGGTTTTGTTTTTAAAATACCATTAACGTAAGCAGTGTAACTATATATTATATATTTGGCGTTTGTCATCTCATGTGGGATTAATTGGAGCGTAACGGTGGAGCATTTATGCGCATTTATTGTCCAGCGCACTGCGCTTGTTTCTGCCCAACAGATTTGCACTTTAAT